>NC_139839.1:12599032-12834032 GCF_963691815.1 Echiichthys vipera | reverse complement strand
CGAAAAGGCTTGTTTGAGACTTTTCTACAGCTGCAAAACAGACGCTATAATATTAATTGTTGTGTTCGGATGAGGTGTAGCAAACATTAAAATCTGTCATTAATTTCCTATTTTCTCAGAAAGGTCCCATAGATTAGTTGCACCCTTTCTCATCTCTGTATCTTTTTATGACCTCCCCTCTGTTGGTTTCTCAGGAGGTGTGTGCAGTCATTCCTCCACCACTCATAATCCTACTACTTCCAGCAGTCTCTACCCTGTTCAACTCATGGCTCAACCCCCAGATCTGGGGACAGCCGCCATGTTCTTAAAGGGGCTACAACAAGCAGCACGTTGAGAAACATTGAACCCGGATATAGAGGGATTCTGACTTCAAAATAAAACATCAACATATAATAAAACAAATCTAAAAGAGGATGACATTTATTGAAGTATATGGAATATTTTGGAATACATCGTATTTTCATTCTTTAAATGTATTACGTTTTTATTATGGATAGTTGTTACTAGTAAATTCAATTTAACATTTTTTTAATTTCTAGACTGAAAAGCAACCATACTGTTTTGATTATGGTGCCAAAATAATATATAATGATAACAACAACAATAAAATAATATGTTTTTTTTTAAAAAGAAAAGACCATTTCCTGAATAAACCACAGACTCAAATAAACCCAATTTCACAGTCATGACTCATAAATGTTATAATGTTATCAACATGATACAAAACTAAAAAAGTAGGTCCACATTCACCAACAACAACATAAAAGTACTGCTTCTGTGTACATCAATGATTCAATCATATTTGTTAATCAGAAGCAAATGGATTCAAGGCCTGACTGAATATTGATATGACGTGGAGTGAGTATCAGTAAGTATAAGGTGTGCATTAGGGGTGAGGCGGTGTGTGAATGGAATGTGTTGATGAATGCAACACCATGCTATTTTACCCATCTGCTGTATTTTATTATTATTTTATTAACCTTTATTTATACAGGTAAAATCTCATTGAGACCCAGGTTCTCATTTGCAAGAGAGACCTGTTCAGTTCGGCAGCAGCAAAACACAAAGTTACAGACTAACTGAACATACAGGAGACACAACACATAACACAAACAGTAAAACAGTAAAATATTAGAGTACAAAGTGCAAAGGGCAAAGAACAAGATAAGTTCAAGTTAAATTATGTGCAAGTGCAGACCCCCACAGACTGTCTCAACAGCCTTCCTACAAGCAGTTTGAAGTCCCCTAACGAAATAAAGCTGGACAGCTTCAGCCTCTGCTGGAGCTGGTTCCAGGTCGCAGGCGCAGCGTAGGAAAAAGCCTTCTTGCCAAGCTCTGTAAGGACTGACGGGAAGACAAACGAGATGTAGTCCAGGGACCGGAGGCTGCGATGGGACTGTTTCCGTACCAGATACATTGACAAATAAGATGGGAGCAGTCCGATAATGGATTTATAGACAAATAAATACCAGTGAGTGATTCTGCTGTATACATGCACACATATAATTGTTATGTGAACAGTCATTCGTATAAACACAGCTCAATATATGACAGACCCGACAATATACAGAATCAGCTTTAATGGCCAAGTAAGTGTAACACATACAAGGAATTTGACTCCGGCTTTTTCTTGCTCTCTATGTACATACATAGAAATAGACATAAGGCTAAAATCAAGGATAACTAATGAACAAAGGTAAACAAACATTGGACTACTATGTACAGATTTAAATATATATAGATTTTTTCAAAGTTGTAAACATAAATATTCTAATGTGTCCCAGTTTATTTCCTGCTGCAGTGAATTTGAATCAGCTGACAGGAAGTTAACAAGGACCAAGGCTGTTGCCTAGCAATGCAATTCCATTAAAAGGATCTATAGACCTTTTGCCGTTGCACAGCAATGGAATTCTGTTGAAAAGGTCTATATAAAAAACACACTGGAACTGTAGACATGACAAAAGTGCAAAGATTACTCATAGTTATTCTGCTCTTTACTGCTTTTTTTGCTTCTGGTCAGGAGCGTAGACTGTTTAAAAAACGGACGTAGAAAACCCGTCAGGGTCCGTTCTCTCAACTTGATCCAATCCTACTCGCCTACGGGAGTCGCCATCTTGTCAGACTTTTACTCCGCCTCATTTCCTCTTACCAAAAAAGGGCATGTATGTGACGTTGGGGGGAGGGAGATACGTCCATCTAGCTGACATATACCTCGGAGGAGAAGTGAGGACCAGCAACTAGCTGTCACTCAAAAGGCAGCGCCCCTAATAATCCATAAACTTTAACCTCCAATAAAATAAAAACTAATCTGGTACAAAAAAATCCACCCCCCCTCAGTGATGTCATGGTGATATGACATAAACATACAGACTAGAATGTTTTTTTTGTACCAGGCCTTAAATAGGTTTAATTATGCTGTGAAAAGGGCCTGCTTAACATGGGGGTCAATGAGAAACCGCTCTATTGTGCAAACTACCCTAGTGGACACTCGGAGAACTGCAGTTTTTGGCACCTCTGTTTTGGATCTACCAGGAAGTCGCTGTGGTGGGGGCTTGTGCAGGAGCTAATGGTGCAATGACACCCCTCCAAACTTCTGAAACCAAACCTGACCCCCCCCCCCCCCCCCCCCACCACCACCACCACCACCAAAAAGTAAAAATAAATTTGCTAACTGCATATTATCTCATCTCATCTCATCTTCATCCACTTATCCGGGGTCGGGTCGCGGGGGCAGCAGCTTTAGCAGGGGACCCCAAACTTCCCTTTCCCGGGCCACATTAACCAGCTCTAACTTGGGGATCCCGAGGCGTTCCCAGGCCAGTGTGGAGATCTAATCTCTCCACCTAGTCCTGGGTCTTCCCCGAGGCCTCCTCCCAGCTGGACGTGCCTGGAACACCTCCCTAGGGAGGCGCCCAGGGGGCATCCTTACTATATGCCCGAACCACCTCAACTGGCTCCTTTCAACGCTAAGGAGCAGCGGCTCTACTCCGAGTTCCTCACGGATGGCTGAACTTCTCACCCTTCTCACCCTGCATATTAAAGAGGTTTTATTCTGAAATGCTGACCGGAAGTCCCGCGTCTGTTTCCGCCGTTAGCTTATCGTTAGTTTCAGAGGCAGGATGACAGCTGAACGGGTCGGAAAGGTGCAGAGACGCAGTCTGTAACATTAACAACAATCATCACAAACTCACGTTTTTAAAGACAAGCACCGACAGATTTCACCGTGTGACGCGTTTGCGTACCAACCGGCGGAAGTGTTTTGAGTCGATCAGAGGACGGTTAACCGTTAACCTTGCGGATATTTTTGGTTCTTTTTCACCAAAGAGAGAAAAAAGATCCGCGTCCGGATGTGCCAGCAGTGTTGGGTTTTTCGCGTGGCGTAGGCACCTTTTTCTAAAGCAGGATATTGTTGATGTTTGGAGGGTCGGAGGAGGCCCTCGGGTCGACAGTTTATCCCGATAACTATATTAACTGTGCCTCCAAATGTCCCAATTTGTGTGGAAAACGATCAAAGAAATGATTGTGCAATAGAGAGGAGGAAGCGTCGTAACACGTCTCGACTACCTCAGTGTTGTGACTGTCACCGGGAATACATTGTTTTTGTTTCCTGCTCTAAAAAACACAACAGCGACATTTGTTTGCGCTCTTATAAGGAAGACTAAAAGGGGATATTTGTGTCCTCGTATTGTGTGTGAACCGGGAAAACCTTCACGATGACGGGCAGCAGCACCCCAGCGGACATGGTGAGAGAATTTACTGACAGTTTTCCCACTTCTACAGCCATTTATACCCATTTATTTCCTCAGGGTTTTGACCATACAAGAAGAAACGCGGAAGTGTTTGGCAATAATTCACTTCTGGTTTCAGTAACTGCCCTTTGTTGGCCCAGTGGGACATTTGTGATGATGCAAGTTGTGTTTGTGGATGCCCAGGTGCATTTTGGAAAAGACACTGGCAGTTTAACTTTATTCGTTTCAGTGTTTGCTAGTTTTATCTCCTTAACTGAAATTAGCGTATACCTTTTACATTTGTGTTGTCCATTTTTACATGCAGGCTACTCTGCCCTACGAAGCCTAAGTGCAGAAACTTTGAAATCACTACCACACAATACCACGATTCCTGCAAGTATGGAGGTTTGGATTCATCTGGATAGAATTGATACCATGGCAAACCAGTAAACCATAATCCATCATAGATGTGCCAAATGTTCATTTGTTGGGGACTGTAAACAAACTTAAAATCCACTTTTTTAATCAATCTAATTATTCTATAGTTACTGCAGTTTGGCTTTATAGGGCAGTATAGTTTACAAGGCATTTCCTAATTATAGTTTAAGCCAGCCATTGACTTCCATAGTCTTCTCTATTATATGAAACTCAATAGGTACACTTCCGATACTTCACTATGTCCAGTTCGCAGTGAACACCACGTCTGCATTAATGTCTGTGTCACATTATCGTCTTGTGGTATGGCATTTGAGTCCAGACCGATTTGAAAAGTTTGCACTTGTGTCAAAACGATTGCAAAAAGTCTACAGGATATAGTTTTCTATATTATTTGATGTGGGTGTGGACAGACACACGCAATCTGTTCTGATTCTTGCATGGTATGTTCATTTTGCACTAATTTGTGCTTATTTTATATAGACTACCTGAAAACGTGCTATATCAGGGTATATATCGTTATTGAGATACATCATGTTCTAGACTATATCGGGATAGAAGATTTTTGAAGTATGGCCGAGTCTTACTCATGATGATAATGGACAATGACAAAAATTAACACAGTCTTGATCAAATGGTGAAATTATATAGTTATTATTCGATTGAGAAACTGAATATCCAGTTTTGATAACTGAGTAGTAACGTTATTATTTATCAAGCAAAAATGAGAAGCATTAGCTGGTTGCAGCTTCGGACATGTGAGGATTTGCTTCTTTTCTCTGTTTTATATTACTTTATATCACTTTCAGACTGTTGGTTAGACAAAACAAACAATATGAAGATGTCAACTCCAGCTCTGGGAAATTGATTTTATGGAGTAAAGGTGATTGATTTTGATTTTATGGAGTAAAGGTGTATTTGGCAAAGAGAATGTGATAAGTAATGAAAATAATAGTTTGTCACCGCCCTGACGCTCACTGCCACAGATCACAACTTTTGTGAACCTCCAGCATCACGGAAAGCAAGTGCTGGAAAGGAGTTGGTGGGAAGTCTTGCTGCTCCTCTGCTGGTCTGCAGTGCACGGTGACCTGTAATTCCACTGCTGCTACAACCCCATTATGTCACACATGCTGATGTAGATGTGCTTTAAAAGAAGGCTAAACTATAACCTTAAGTCTGAGTGGTCATCATCGGGTGACGTTATCAGCTTACCCCAACCCTCTCAAGACACTATCCTCTTATGACTTATTTTACACGTGTGTGTGTGTGTGTGTGTGTGTGTGTGTGTGTGTGTGTGTGTGTGTGTGTGTGTGTGTGTGTGTGTGTGTGTGTGTGTGTGTGTGTGTGTGTGTGTGTGTGTGTGTGTGTGTGTGTGTGTGTGTGTGTGTGTGTGTGTGTGTGTGTGTGATCATAAAGATTTATGTCAGCATCTCGTGGGAAAGCTATTCCACAAATTAAAAGGCGTATAAAACATGTTTAGTGGGGTTCACCCAGTCTTAGGCATGATAATTCCCCTCTGTCTGGCAGCTTTATGCCTGTCATCTTTGCTGCTCCTGCGTGGTGGCTCTAAGAATATCCCCATGTCTATGTATAGAAAGGATGAACCACGTAATGTGCCCCTCCAGGCACAGATCCTCTAACCCAGCTGTGTCTGTACTCGTGCACCTGAGTTCAGCTGATCCCCTGCACAGCAGGTCCGTTATGGTGTTGGGATAACACTGTGAGGAAGTTAGAGGTGAGCCGGCCTCTATGATCTGTGTCCACTTAAAGCTAAAACATCTAATATAGGACATGCCAAGGCATTTCCATTGATTGACATTATCATGGGCTGAATCTGTTGTTTTTCTGACCTGTTATGAATGGTATCTCAATCTAAACAATGTTCACAGATGGTCTTGCGTTACATCACCATCTGTGTGGAAGCGTTAGGCTTTGTATGAACTTCAGTTGCAGTGTTATGGGTCAGTTTACACTCCTGTTAGTGTTTTTTCTTGTGTATTATAACATTATCATTCAACCAGAGAGCTTTGGTTGAAGCCTCCAGCAACCCTGCTGAAGTGTTTTTAAGCAACACACTGAATCCCTGCCAGCTGGTTTAGAGCTCAGTCTGATGTGTGCTGTGAGAACTTCCCTGTGGGGGAAGTATCACATTATTATCGCATCATTTATCGCAAGCGTCAGGCATTAAGTTCAACGGTAAAGTAATAATATTTTTCCAACTGCCAGCTCTGAAGCATTGTTTTAAATGGATTTTATTCCTGCCAGAGATGCTGTCGTCAGGCTCATGTTATTAACAGGCCTGCAGCAGAGACATAAAGGTCAAATTCTGCACATAAGACGTTTGCCAGCGAAAAAATCTTCAGAGCAATTGCTTCCTTTTTGTGGCTTAGCTTAACCTATAGAGCAAACTAGCTTATTTAGTTCCCCAAGGAAATTTTTGGGAAATATCAGCTTTCAACATTTAACTCATCCTGTGTGGTTGAAATCAACAGCAGATGCACCCATCGTTTGCCCAACTCGTTCTCATTATGGGGGGAAAGGCTGTGTAGAGTGGGAGTGAGAGTAGGAGGATAGGAGATTGCTGGTGCCAAACATTGTGGGTGAATGGATCTGAGAGAAAGAAAAGAAGAAGGAATAGTCATGCCTCTTGAGAATGGAGGATGGAATTTCTTTTTTACATCTTGGAAAGGAGAAAAGAAGGAGGGGTGGAGGGAAAGGAAGAGCGAAGGATGGGGAGGGGTCAAATTGCCTCGCTACAGGCGAACCTCAGAAGTGCTGACAGGACTGAAATGATCCCCATGGCAACAGTGGGACGCTTGGATCTGAGGTATGGATGCCCGTGTGAGTACGTGGAAGGATTGGGTGAGGGGGGTGCACTGCAGGTATGTGTGCGTTTGTAACACGAGCAGACGAGAGAGAGAGAACTGAAGCAGGAGAAGAATAAAGCACCTCAGTTTAGATAAGACGCTTTGAATAAATACACTCTAGAAAAAGACCATGGAGCGGAGAGTGAATTTCAAACATTAATACCCACTACGTCCCAGCACGGCAGACAACACAGGGAGATCCAGGAGCACCCATCTGTAGTTGCTGTCTCTCTTAGTTGGGATTCAGCTCGCTGAAACCATTAGTCAATTAATGAATTAGCAACTATTTCAAATAAAAAATGAATCTCCAAACGAACTCAGTACTTTTAAGGGTACCGAACAATTAGTTTGTGCCAAATCTCGGTACCTGAGAGCGAGAGTGTGCTTATCTGTCCTCTCCTCTGTGTGTTTGACAGAGAGCGGGGCTCAGCTCTGACACAGAAAATTGACTGTTCAACACATAGGATGAACTAAATAGAGAGAGAATGAAGTATTTAAAAAAGGTATCCTTGGGTACCGGTACCGAACTCCAGAAAGCAATATCTGTTCAATTGCTCAACTACTGAAACGAAAATATAAGCAGGGTTTGTCTTTTTTATTATTATATTAAACTGAATATTTTTGTAGTTCGGACTAAAGTTATTAAAATTATTGGTACTTTTTGTTTCAAAACGATACCATATCCACAATAAAGTTTTTTTTTGCCTTGAGTATCGAGTATCGTTTTTCTTCAATACTAGCATTGATTTATAAAATTCTGGTATTATGACAGCCTTATTTTGGACTGTTGGTCGGACAAAACAGGTCATGGTGGACATTTTTCACTTGCTTCAAGTATTTTATAAAATCAAATCTAATTTTTCAGATTTCCTATTGAGCAATTTTCTTTATACTTTCTTGATTAGAGCTTCAGAAACAAGAGACTGTCTTTCAGTTACTTATAACTAATGCATTGAGCATTAGTGAATCATTTATTAACCCTTAAGAAAGCCCAAAGTGTTAATAACGTAACTGTGAGGTTTCTCCTCCTGGTCGGAAGTGCTTCCCACAGGCAGACACACACATTTGATCCTGATATGATGTGAAGAAATAAACAGTGTTACCACACATACACACTCATACACACCCAGTGGGTAGTATTTAAACACCCTGTCATTTGTGAAGTGGTGAGTATGTGTTAATTTGTGTTGGATGTGGAAATCACAGCCACAGCTTTTACTCACCCAGACCAGGAAGTACGACAGAACGTTTTAACTCTTCAAACATCAGGTAAAATTATATGAATTTTCTTGAACACCATAAGGTCTTATTGAAAAGTGTGTAAGATCATAAACTCTTGACCAAAAAGAAGACCAAAGCATCACATACACTTAATCACTTGTACTCAATTTATTAACAATATTGCAGCTCTTAGACCTTCATCATAATGAGTTCATTTAATCAAACAGCACCTGCACCATATGAGTTCTTCAGGTCGATGAGGTCTTTAATTATTGTCAAGAAATGCTGCTGCTGTGCTTTGATGAAAACATTGTTAATAACAGCAAAAGTTAGTTACATTAATAGGTCATTTTTTTTATGGATGCTCAGGGTGCTCATGAGCACTAACAAAGTCGAAACCAATCCGCCTGCGTCTGTCACTTAAACGACTGTCGTTCGCACTTGCAGGACAGAGAGTTCCAGTGACATCATCGGCTTTGTGAACGCCCTCACTAGAGGTTAAATACCTGGATCTCCACACCAGACATTTGGACCAGTCCCAGCCTGGTCAGATGCGTAAATTAACTGCCGAAGTGTCTTGGATGAGATGTTAAACGTCTTCCCAGACAAACAACCAAGTCCACTTGCTTTTGACTTAAATTTCATTGGGGATAACGATGACCTAGACAAATGAGAATATTCACAGGCTCATTTAGCCTATAAAATGTTAGAAAATAAGTGAAATATGCCTGATACAAATCCCTGAAACCCAAGGTCTTTCAAAATATCTTGTTTTGCCCAACAAATAATCCGAAACCCAGATTTACAGTTTACGAAAAGAATGATGTTGATGTCACCATAAGTGTATCAGTATGTTTATTTATAAACAAGACATTTATTCAGAATAGTGGGATTTTTACATCAGTATGTGGCTAAAAGCTAGTTACCTCTGCTAGGCTGTGTGTGGCTAATTATAATTTTGATATGTTGAAAACACATAGTTCATTCCCACATTGTTAAAGAGTACCCTTTGGGCACATGCAGAGACACACACACACACACACACAAAGGAGTCAAAGGTTAGGGTCACAGGTCAGCATTGTGTTGGCCACAGTTGAAAGAACAATGAGTGGGGAATCCTTACTGCTGAAAACAGCACTCCGTCCCCCTTCCTACTCGAGCTTAGCTCAGCACTTATGACACCGAGTGGCTAGGTCCGCAGGCGGTCTTCAGCCTCCGGCAGGAGCTGCTTACAGGGCTTTGATTGACACATTCAGAGGGAGAGAGAACACCATTGAACCCCAACAGTTCAGATGAAGCATGTCAGTGGATATGTGCACGGTTGCCAACACCATGTGTTACGGGTCTGAGTCACAGATCGGGATTACATCATCCCGCCTGGGTGCAGGAGTTGATAGATTGACTCTGACATTGTCACATGTAGGCCTCGGAGCGCCACGGAAAGTTCTGACAGCCATTCTGAAGGTGCAGCAGTTGTGCTCGATCATATTCACTTAAGCTTTTCAGGAAATTCGAGTGGGAACACTGACAGATTTTTGCAATGCAGCAGCTAAAATATCTGTTCTGCTTAGGACGAATTATGTAAATACTTTGTTACCGTACACTGAGTTGGTTAATAATAGTAGAGAAGTGAAAATTTGTTGAACGTTATATTTTGATTGGCTGTGAGGCTGTGCTTTGTCTCTGTAAGAAGGATGGTAAAGCGTTTTGTATTGACAGTTGCTGGTATTAGCAAAGCTTTTGTGAATGTGTAGGCAATGTCCGGCAGCCCTCTGTGCTTGTGTAGAATTAATTCAATTGTATTGATGCCTGTCTGCCACACCAGCAGGAAGTCCTGTTTAGAACCTCTCATCCATTGATTTCTTATGTCACTGTTTGCCAATGTTTGTCTGTGTATTGTTCAGTGCGGCATGTGTCTGTGCATGTGCGTCCGATGTGATGTCCTTTTATAATGACACCTACTGTACACACCTGTCAACACTTGTGATCCCCCTGTTTCCATCTTTCATGTCAGTTCCAGGTGATCAGTTATTCATTATATGCTCTGTAGCTGCATGTTTCCTCTATGGGAGTGGTATTACTCTTGGTGTTGAAAAATGTCTTGTCTGATACTATAAACTAACTATAACCTTTCTTGCTTGACAGCTATGAATTTTTGATTTTCTGCACCTGCACAGTACATTAACTACCCATTTTAACTAGGGTTAGTGGACGCATGTGGTGTCTTTATTAAACCATTACCTTTTGAGGTAAGAGTATTTTAGGTAAGGTTGTTCTCACCTTTTGTACACATAACAACAACAATCCACTTTATTAATGTAAAATTGCATCCGGAACAAAGAAGGATTCAGGTGACGTAGTATAAGACCACATAGGGAGGCAGGTCGGTGCCTTTGATTGGTCCCAAAACACAGGACTTTCACCCTGGGAACTGGTGTTTGTGTCCCAGAAGTACTAAGTAACAATATTTTCTCTACTCCTAACCAAGTCGCTTTGGTGTGTAAACTTAAACGTCACCTTTTGTTGCCTTAACTTAACTGGTCACTTAACGGTAGTCTTGGTCCACTTCCGGTCACCGTTTCATGCCATTAATATAGAATATCATATTTCGTAAGATATCATACGAACCAGTTTCACAGCGTTAAATAGAACAGCATATTTCAGAAGATATCATACAAATTTTTGTGCTTAATGTTTCCTAAGCTATCATATGGAGCTGTTTATGATGAAGATAGATGCTGTTTTGTTGACTGTAATTCTTGTGATGATTTAGGCTAGAGACACATTTTGACAAAGCAAACTTTAATAACCACCCAGACGAAATCTTCAGGATGAAGACGTAGATTTCACTCAACAGGCTTTAAAGTGAGAACCTATCTCTTCTTTGTTTTTAGTTTGTATTCCTGATCAGCCCAGTTAGAACACTGAATAGTTCTGTGAGTAACCCAGAGGTTTTCTGAGAAGAAATAAAAAAAACGAGTGTGTGTGTGGGGATAAGGGCTTATTCTGCTGGAAAATCCCCTCTTTTCAGCAGTCAGTGTTGGCAGGTATGGCTTTGCTCAGGCTGAGGAATGCGTTGAACTACTTCACTGTTTTTGCGACTCCCGGGTCCCGGTTCAAGAGGAAACTTCTGCTCTACACTATTGATTCTGGTTCTGATCTCTCTTGACAGTAAATTGGCACTTGGTGTATGCTGAATGTCTTCATGTTCTTGAATATTAATATGGTACGAGCAGAGATAGCAACGTAATTCACAGTGCTAATTTCCGACTCCTGAGCACTGAGCTCATTGCAAAACAGCTCTCTACAGCACATGCTTGACACCTCAGGACATACGTAAAGCGAAGACACTCCTCAGCTTTTATTCCAAGTGTTAGAGTCAGAGCCTGACATAAATTAGTGGGTGTGAGTGTGAGTAAAATGCAAGCACTCATATGACGCTAACATGACAAAGTCCTAACTAGACTCTCTATGCCTGCAGCTACTTTTGAAGCATGTGTGTATTTTGTTTATGCATGCGCACATTTGCATTTCAGCTAAAGCAGAACCTGTTCCTCATGTTAAGTGACGTGTTTGCTGTCAGCTTTGAAAGTGGAACAACGCCCAGTACAGTTCACTTTTGCTCCAGAGAACAGCACAAACTAGTGCTACATCTAAAGCCCATTGTTTGCGTGTAATGGTGTTTTGGCACTGTGCCATTTGGTCCCTTATATCTGTCTGAGTCTGACAAGCCATCAAAAAGTGTTATGTTAAAATGTTTTAAAATGTACTGAGTGTTATCTCATTTTATCAAGAATGATACATAGCGTTATATTGCTCTGCCCTTAATCATTCTTTGATCTGTTCAATTACATTTTCTGAAAACGTTATTCCCTACATGATGCTGTTGAGAGCCGGCTTCAAAAAGGCAGGGATATAATTCTGGTGGACAAATATTAAATCCAAATGCAATTGTATTTTTCCTTAAAAAAAAAAAGACCCACCAAGTGTAGTTTGTGTAAAGATGTAGAATGTAAACTCCTCCTTATATAATTTAAAAAAAGCCTAAAATACTAAGAAGCGATTCAAACAATAACAAAGACATGACTCGATGTCCTCTAGGGCTGTTGGAAAGTATTTCAGAATTGGAATATAGATCGAATTGAATGCTGAAATTACTATTCAAATGGGTATTTTTATTAATGTTGGCTAACGTTAGCGAATCTCACCCTTCTCACGTTACCTGCATGTAAGAACTAAATGCTTTTGTCACGTCACATCTGATGAATGAATCACAGCAGTTTTCTGAATCACAAGCTCACCATCAGAAATGGCAGAAAGCGACGCACCCACCACAGGACGGTAAATGCTAGAGGGTAGTTACCGAACGTAACTCCCGTATTGTGGAGCATCTACCACGGAGATCGCCTCTCACTTTTGACATTCGCCAATAAATGGGAAATGCACAGATACGAATGTAATATCTTTGACAAGGAGCAACCTGAGAGATCACCTGATAACACTGCATCCTGGCAGGCTACCCATGGCTACCAGGCAGTTATTGCATTGACAAACTAAGGGTTCACAAATCGATACAGTCTCTTGTTTTTGACATTCGAGCGATGTTACAGGAGGAGGTCTTTCCATAAGCTGTAATTTTCCTGCATATAATTTAAATAGATGTAAAACAAAACAAGGTGTGTGTGTGTGTGTGTGTGTGTGTGTGTGTGTGTGTGTGTGTGTGTGTGTGTGTGTGTGTGTGTGTGTGTGTGTGTGTGTGTGTGTGTGTGTGTGTGTGTGTGTGTGTGTGTGTGTGTGTGTGTGTGTGTGTGTGTGTGTGTGTGTGTGTGTGTGTGTGTGTGTGTGTGTGTGTGTGTGTGTGTGTGTGTGTGTGTGTGTGAAAAGGGATGGGGAGGGGTAGTGTTTGACTAGCTCAATAAAAGGAGCCTTTCAGCTGCACTGGAAACAATTTCCAGCTGAGGGGACATTTATATTAAAGCTTCGTCTTTGCCAGCACAGACTGTTCGTGTGTGTGCGTCAGAGCAGCTAGCTAGCAAGAATCAACTGTCCCACTTCCTGATACATTTTTGGGACAGGCTGCTGTTTTTAAATCAGTGCCTAATTCTGTCCTGATATTCGAATGTCCTGTACCAGTGGAGTCAGATAGACGATACGTTCTGAGGGAAGTAGAGGGTCAGTGTTAAGACTCTCCGGGTCCCAGACGGGGCGGACATTAGCCACGGAGTAGTCATCCAAAGGTCAAGCCTCATCGACTGTTTCAACAGGATAAGCTGGCCTCCAGTCCTCACACGTACTGAATGCCTGTAACCCAGACTTTTTACTCCACTGCGGCTGTCAATTATAGAATTACTATGTAACTATCTTTAACATCATTGCACTGATTGTAAGGCTAGGTGATTATTCAGTATGATAATTGTATCTTATTGAGATTGTGTGATTCACAGTTTCATTGTCTAAATCGACAATAACAAGCACATTAACTCAAACCTCTCAGATAATGTTGTATAGAATTTTATAAACAAACTTGACATAACCACACAGTTCAATATGGTTAACATGAACTAGATTGCATAACCCATGATGTCACATAAATGAGCAGATATTGTGATATAATATTGGGAATAAGTTAATTTACGATAGAAGGAAGATATACTGTATTTCCAAAATGGTATTAAAATTGCTATTGAAAACATTCTACGCATATATATATATATGCGTATATGTGGCCAATCCCGATAACGATATATATATATATATATATATATATATATATATATATATAGTTATCGGGATTGGCCTCATCACACAGCCCTAATTGATTGTGTACTTGCCTATTTGATTTTGTGAACTGTAATGGCAAGAGACAATTGGTAGGAATATTTCAGCTAGGTCTTGAAGAGTTAAAGATAGAGGAGACTGCGCAGACAGGAAGTGTGTGTGCGTGTGTGCGTGCGTGTGTGTGTGATAGAGAGAAAGAGCGAGCATGGAGAGAGGGTATATTTGGCCTTCATGCTGTCTTGCACAAATTTGACATTGCATGTTGGATGCTATGGAGCACTCTGACTATGAATATCTCTAATGATCCCAGCAGGGGTTGTGTGTGTGTGTGTCTGTGTTATCTGAATGAGCCAGCAGTAATGAAGCATTGGACCTTGCACTAGAATGACTGAGGGCTTTTGATCTACTTTTTTCCTCAGTTTCTTGTAATGAGGAAGCGTTGGTTTATCTTGAGGGAAACAGTAGAACTTTGACTTGCACAGAGGACATCAGATATCGACCTACTGTTTAGTTAATTACACATTTTGTTGAAGTGGCTTCTCTGTGCCAGAGATCATTTGGCTAAACATACAGTTACCAGCGAAACAGGTGCGTCAACTACCTTGAAAGCTTGGATGTTTTCTGCGTAAGTGCTTGCACATTTTAGCTAAGTTTAGCTGACTTCCAGTTAGCTCAGCACAGAATCACTCAGTCAGCTGATCTTGGTACAGCTACAGTTCATAGTGCAGTGTGGTTATAGGCTCACTTGAACCATGAAGGTGAAGAGATGGCAGGTAAAGCAATCTTGATTAATTTTTAATCTAAATGTCACAGTGTTGAATAAACAGGGCTATATACCGTTTGTGTAGCCAACGTGTGCTTCATTCTCAAAGGGCTCTTGACCTTTAAGCTCCCTCTGCATGCACTTTGTTGTGAATAAATTCATAATTATACTATCTAACATGGCTGTAAACATCTTGATTATGGTCACATAACAGGAAGCACAACAGCACCCCTTGGCTGATTACGTCATCCGTATTCATATTTTTTTTCTGCCTTCGGTTGGAACAATGTTTGTCAAAGATCTTGATTGGGTCCCCAGCCGCCCTCCTGTTGCCACCCCGTTCCTTCCTGTCGTTGCTTGTGTAAGCGGGCGGTAGCCTCAACTGTCTCCCCACTGAGGCTGTCTTTTTCCTGTTGTTCCTCTGCACAACACAAACATAACCAGGGGCTTAGATCTCTAACCAGACAACAATGCAAAAGGAAACCCCTTTAGATGCATGTCTTACATACAGCAAAAACAGACTGTCGTATACTTTGCATCTGTTGTGATCATTTATTCATTTCACTTTGTTTACCTAAATGCAAATGTAGAATCAGGGCATCCTGTGGGCTTGTGAGTAGATTCTCTGTGGAATTAACTGCTAACAGACCTGTTTCAAAGCAGACATTTTGACTTGTCATAGTAGGAAAAGCACATGTGTATTTAATAACATTAATAGCTGCATTCCACTTAGGGGAAGCCTTGGTAGTGTGCATGCTGGTTCATAGGAGTAGGTTACTGGGACACTTAAAGTAGTGGAAGTGAACCGTCGTTAATGTTATGAGTTTCACCTGTGCATTTTCTACTATGAAAAGTCAAAATGTCTGCTGAAAAAGGTCCATTATTAAGGGCCATAGTTTTGAGATGTATTATATTATGTAGGAGTAGATAAAATGCTTGTACCTATAAAAATCTAACAACACCAGAGTTGCAGGCTTCACAAAGATATCAGAAAGATAAAGTATTTTTTTCGGTTCTGTTGCAACAGATGACACTATTTCATGCAGGATTGTATGATATAGTGTCCATTCCCCAGTAAACTCTTCATTATTATTATTATTATTATTATTAGTAGTAGTAGTAGTGTTAGTTGTAGAAGTAGTAGTAGTAGTATTGTTATTGTTGTACATCACTGCAATACATCTAATACGTTTTATGTTTACTATTACTAGTGTTGGGCACGTTACTTCAAAAAAAGTAGTAAGTTACAGTTACTAGTACATTTGTACATGCTCAAATGTTAGTAACGCCGTTATTTTTTAACGCCATTATTCCCATCACTAAATATTACACATGCTCACTCAAAGATTTTATAAATGGCTTTCATTGCATGTAAACTTGCATCTATTCTTGTCTCTCTGTCTCTGTCTCTGTCTCTGTGTGTGTGTGTGTGTGTGTGTGTGTGTGTGTGTGTGTGTGTGTGTGTGTGTGTGTGTGTGTGTGTGTGTGTGTGTGTGTGTGTGTGTGTGTGTGTGTGTGTGTGTGTGTGTGTGTGTGTGTGTGTGTGTGTGTGTGTGTGTGTGTGTGTGTGTGTGTGTGTGTGTGTGTGTGTGTGTGTGTGTGTGTGTGTGTGTGTGTGTGTGTGTGTGTGAGACACCCCTGGTTGTTTCTGTCCAGTGCCATCTGGTAAATTCTAGCACAGAGGGCATTTTATCTTGCAGCAGTCTCTATCAGTGTTCCCCCCCCCCCCCCCCCTCTCTCTCAAACACACACACTTATACACATTTTCTCTTCTACACACATGGCATCACGTGAGTGGTGACTGCAGGGCATTAGTCCTTTCTGGGGGAAAAAGAGAAAATGCAGTGTTGTGGATGTAACTGCTGTCTCCCAGCCGTTTCCCCTCTCTGCTCTCATTCTCCGTTCTCTCTCCCACATGTTACATCAGTTTCTCCTTTAAATGTCTGCTAAGCCTCAATAGTATCTGAGGAAAAGGACAAATATAGTGAATGAGAGGGAATGACTTTTGTCAATGGGGTGAAAACCGACATTGAGATAAAGAATTTGATTAACTTGCCAATCATTCGCTTTGAAATAATAGATATTGTCTTGAAAGGTTTCATCACATTACGGCCATTTATTCCAGGCCGAAAACACAACACTACCTTTTCAACTGGCAGCAGCATTGCTATGAACAGGATTGTGACAGATGATAATATTTTACCGGACTGAGTTGCATTTATCCGTCTCCATCAAAGCCCTTACCAGTAAACACCTGCGTAGACAAGAGGAAAGCCGGCAAATGCCTTTAATTTTAGAGCGAGCTACAACTAATGATTATTCTTTTTATTAAATTAAATTACATTTATTTAGAAAGTTAGTAAATTACTCTGTGATTCCCACCTCTCATATAAAACAGTAAAGGAATGTTGTAACGATACCAGGATGTTGGATACAATACTACTATAAAGAAACGATAATCAATACCAGACAATGGCAAGTTTTATTTATATAGCACATTTCATTACATGTAAACTCAAAGTGCTTTACATTGAAAAACATAATAAGATAAGATATTTTCTTTTCCTTTTTTACATTAACAACCTAGTGCTAGTACAGAAAAAGTCACTGAACACATACATACAACACACACGGTTGATTTTCTTCCCAGTTGTTTCATTTGTGCAGCCTTAAATGAAAAATCTGATTGTAGATAGTTTTTTTTGGAGCTTCCATATGTCGATACTATTGAATGCCGATATTGTATCGTATTGAAATATGCTGAAGTATTGTTGCATTTGACAACCGTGGAGTAAAGCAACAAATTCACACGTTGTAGAAGCTGGAATCAGTGGGTTATTTTTGGTCAGTAAATGTCTTAACCGATTAACTATCTAAATGTTATCTGATTTCAAAGAATGACATTTTGTCATATTTTTTTATTTCATAGGGAGACAGCTGTGAATGTAAAAATGCATAAAATCCTTTAATGTGTAAAGAAAAGATTTCAATATCCTAAACCTTAATGTTGGATCCAAACATGGAAAACAGGGAAAAGTGCTGAGAAAGAACAACCCTGAAAGGTTACAAATGAAGTTAATCCTGACTGCAGGGCGTCGGCTACACGCTGCTGGGGAGACCACCTACAGTAGGAAAGAGTGGTGGTAGGAAGGGGAGTGTGTACAGACAGACAGACCAGGGAGGGAGGGGGGAGACAGGGGAAGGCAGAGGTCACCAGGGAGTATGTAGTTCTCTTGGGAGGGGGAGAACAGCATGGGGATTCTTTACTCAGCTCCAGGGCTTTCACAAAGCAGGGGGTCAGGAAAACACGGGGGAGGAAGTCACATTGGTGAGACACCCTGTGATGGAAGGGAGGGAGAGAGAGAAGAGGAGGGGCGGGGGAGCAGACAGGGCTGCTGCAGAGCAAATGGTAGGAGGTAGGAAGAAGGAGGTAAAGGACAGGGGGTTCTTTCATCACAGCCATCATCAGGGATCATCAACCCTCTGTGTGGTCCCCTCACACCAGCAGCAGGTCGACATGTGGCATGTTGGCCTTTGGGTTGGTGTCTCTCCTAGCTGAGTCTGAACAGACAGAATATAGACGAGGAGGCTGGACAAATAATGTCTATTTTGGGAAACGAAATGAAGACCAAACAATATCCAGTGCTAATTCAAACTAACAATGCTTAGGAGAGATTTAAGCTTCCAGTTCTACAGTATTTTATTGTATTTTTTAGTATTTTACTTGAAACAAAAATGAAGAAATAAATTACCACAGTGGGCTGCATAGCTGAATACACAATAAAGCAATAATGAAAGTCAAATTGACTTCTATAGTTGTTTTGTTCAAGACTTTGATATCTCTATAATATGTTATCAGCCTTTTCTGCTGAACAGATGCACTTCTTTCTTGTTTCCTGAAGTAGTCCTCTCTTTTTTCTGCTTCCCAGCCATTAATCAGTTGTACCTCAGTTTTCCCCATAAACCTGACAAAATTTGTTGTGCTCATAAATTAGAGTAGGCTACAATTTGCCATCATGTTACTCTGCATTGTGCTGCTAAAGCAATCCCTACCTTTCTGGCATTTTACACTTTTCTTTTGTAATCTTAAGATGCTCCTCATAAGTGTATCGCACACTCAAATGTAAAAGAAATCATCAAGATGCAATATTGTTCATATATGTCCATTTTTTATACAGTCTATGGTTTAAACGTTACAGAAATTCTGACGCCAGGAAAGGTGTGCTACAATCCATATAAGCCTGTCTAGGGAAACGTTTCTAAAAAGACATTGCTTTCCTTTTCTTTCACACAGTTTGTATCTGGAGAAGCAGGTTGAAGCTATTAGATGATAAACCGTCCCTAAATTGGAGCATGTGGGTTTAAATCTCCATGTCTGCAAACATCTACCTTGCTGCAATCCTTATCAGCTCCAGAGGTGCCTTCTCTTGCTAACCTTCGGACGTCTTGGTCAACCAGGGAAACATTTCAGTACCTGACAACCATAGATAGCCTACATTTTTATGTCACTGTTCTCTATCACACCTCTTGCCTTGGTGTTGGGAGAGAAGGACAGACGGTCTAGACACTGACAGAGGGATGAGAGGAGAATCGATTGAAGCACACAAGAGCATTTTCAAGTCTCAGCCCACGGCTGCAAAAGCATCGCCTCAGCAGCCCCCGCCAGCAGGCATTTTGAGTCTGCATGCAATGTGTGTGTGTGTGTGTGTGTGTGTGCGTGTGTGCGTGTGTGCGTGTGCGCATGTGCGTGTGTGTGTGTGTGTTCACATATGAGGAAATGTGTGTGAATGTAAAACACCAAATAGTTAGCGGACGTTCAAAGGAGCTAAGTGGATTTCACATTCACGCTTCTTCTTCTCGGCTCCTCTCACTGACCTTCAATGTTCCCCGTTTGAATCCTCTTTAAGTTCCCTCTCTCATTTCCTCCCCCGGTCCCACGGGCTCTCCTCCAAAAGTGTCAGCATTGCCTCTGTCCTCCTATAGTCTCAGATCTCGTCAACACTACCATGGCGTCTGTACAGCATCAGCGCTTTGGAGGTGATGTCTGATACAGGACTACGACAACAGTTAAATCTCTCTGTTGGTCACTTCCGGAGATGGGGCTGTCAGTGGAAATATTTAAGTGAAACCGTCCTTTTTTTCTGCAAAGTGATGTTTTTTCTCACATTTCAATCTTCCTGTTTTCTCCAGTCATTTTTAAAGTGACTTTTCTCATTGTAATGACTCTGGAGAGACATGGAAAAGCTCTAGACATTCACCCAAAAGAGGAACGGAAGAGTCAGACTGGCCGCCTTTATGCTAGTTTGTATCTTGTTGAATGGTGGCGTGTGGTCTCGTATCTGTGGCTAGTTTTTAGACCATACTGTGTGATGTGTTTTTGAACCTCACAGCTAATACACCACGTTGTCGCTGTAAAGAGGAGCAGTTGTGTGTGGTGGAGGTGTGATGTTCTTTTGTCTGACACCTCGGTTATGAGTGCAGACTGTGTGCTTATATTGGTTTCAGTGAAAATATATATATATATTTTAGGGGTGGAGCGGTTTAACGAAAAAATCCGTCCCGTTCGGTACGCATGTCACGGTCGGTGTGTACCGTTCGGTTTATGAGGTGCAACATAGCGTAAGCCTCATGACCACTGTCCTTTCTCCTATCCGTCTCTCAGCGAGTCAAGTCCCGGCGCTTTGGGAGACTTGCTCCATGCGCTCCCTGTAGGCACAAGGCCACAACGCTACGCATGCACCCACTACCCACGCTCATGTGATGCTCATATCTTTACAGCCCCTCATTTAGGATAATTTTCGTCAACCGGCCACAATTCCAAATGAATTGAATAGACCTGATGTAGCCTATTTCAGTCAGTTCAGTGATTGCTGTTTGTGTGTATTTTCGTGAAAGAAAACCTATTTTCTTCATTTTTTCTAAGATTTGATAATGTAAAAGTATTTATATTCTTACCTAGAAGGCAAACAATTGTTTACCTTTTTGCCAAATAAATATATAAATGCGTAAATGTAGTCTCTCCTACTGTTTCAAAATCTCATTTCACTTTCATTTAAGATTGTTACAGTAATCCCCAAGCAAGCTGCCTTATTATTTCAGTTTTTGCATGATTGCAGGACATGTAGATTACATTTTTTTTTTAAAATATTGGTATTGGTATTTTTAGAATCTAAAAGAAATAGAAAGAAACAACCGAACCGAACTGTGGATTTTGTGAACCGTTCCACCCCTAATATATATATATATATATATAAATATGTCTGTAGATTGGTCGTGAGGGGTTTGCAGAATTTAAAGAAGCCAAAGAAGAAAGAAGCTGTTTTGGGCCAGTTTGGAACAAGCGGCAACAGCTGAAATAAGTTGTGAGCACAAAATCACCTTTTAAGTTGATATTGCAAACTTGTCAAGCCTGGTTAGACTGGCCTAAAACACATTGCTTTTAATGAATCCACCTTGCCTACACCGTTTGAGATGAAATCCACCTAAGTCTTATGTCAAAGGCATTGTTTTACATCATTGGAAAAACTCTGCCTTTCGATTTCTTGACGAGAGTTGGATGAGAGGATGGATAACACTCGTCTAGACGTAAATGTAAAGCTGCGGCCGGTTATCTTAGCTTAGCATACTCAATGGAAACTCTTTCTAAAGCAAAAATATATATTTTCCAGTACCTCTAAAGCTCATTAAGTAACATGTTATATCCCATCTATATGTTAGGCTAAGCTGAGATATGAGAGTCTTACAATTCTTCTCATCTAACTCAAATAAGGGAATCTCTCGAAACAACTGACAGAGACCAGAGTTTTTCTTGTCATTCTCGTTACTCCTGATTTTCCCTTTACTGCCTACCAAAATGGTTGATATGTAGCTGCTTGCATGTGTTTTTCGGTTCTGGTTTTAGCTGTGAAAAGGGGAAGTAGCGTAAAAACGAGGACATGTTTTGGATAAAGACTAAGCTGAGCTTGAACCTTAACATCTCTTCACCAGACTAGCTGCACCGTTAAGTAGGTTTCGAAAGCTCTTGCACCATCTTCTGGGTTGCCAGTAGGTTATGTAGTTAACGCCAGTATTAGCTCCTACTTGCTATGTTAATTCATTTGGCCCTGGGGTATTGAACAGCCATTTTGAAATGTGAAGAAGCAAGATGTTGAGTTGAGGGAGAGGTGCCTCCTGGCAGCCGTGCGAAGTAAACCTGCATCAACCTCTTTGTGACAGCTCTGATCAGGGAAAGACAGCCATAGGAGGAACGTTGGATCAAAGGCACCTACCTGGCGTCTGTCAGGAGAGAGAGGAATGCAGCCCTGGGTGTGTGCGCAAGTTAAGCGAGGCGAGTTTTCAGAGAAGACACCGGGAGGGGAAATGACAGCATAAAAGGGAGCTCAACCTGTTTTGGAGCATGGAGAAGCAGCTGATGGATTAAAGGGTTATCTGTTTGTAAACGGGGGAAGCGATGAGGAGAGAGGACAAAGAGCGGAGAGCTGTCAGGTGTTGTGCCGACTGGAAAGCAGGAAACTGCCTATCATGCTTGTGACAGGGAGGAGAGGGAGGGAAAAGAGGAGCGGAGTGGTTTCGTGGTTAAGATGAGGACGTCAGCATATCAAAGGATGGGCCTTTTTGAATGACAGTACAAAAGGACAAGGGGCTTGGAGGGAGATATGAGGTATGATGGAGCAACTGAGTAATGAGACATATGACTGATAGTAGAGAGAGCAACTAAAGGGAAAAGGGAGCTTTGTCGCTCATTTTCTCCTGAATCCAAAACCCAGAGTTATCACTGCAGCAGGGGGATAATGATGTTCATAGCTGCAAGCCTTTGAGGGTCAGAGTTTCTGGAAAAAAAGAAGACATTAAAATACAAAAGTCCTCAATGTCAAATAATGTGTTTCCTTTATTATAGCATATAATGTATTTTTAGTCTTTATCTAAGTGGGTGTAAACTGCAGCTGGATGTTTGATGCTATAATGAAGGAAATAAACCTTATTTTAACAACGCTATTAGAACCGTAATGTAGCCATTAGCTGCCTTTGCCACAGGAAGTTAGCATTATGCACCAGAAAGTGCATCCGATAAAGGTCTGTGGTGTTGGCCTTTTAAAGTCTCTCCTTCAGTAGATCCTCTCCTTAATGATTAATGGCCTTAATAGAGTCCAACAGGAAGAAGGTCTGTGCTTTATGCCAAGTGAACAGGCTGCTCACTTAATAAACAAACAGGGACATGAGAAAGAAAACTACAAAACTACACTGGGTCTTGATCCCAGGCCAGCAGGAATACATCTGTGGCTTCACAGATAACCTAAAGTCACCTAAATATTACAAGCTCATTAATCATGTTTCTGCTTTATAGACATTAAACCTGTAATAGGTATTTGTTAACTATGTGTCTGCTGCTTGGTGCTGGACAGGGAGCATACAAAAAACTTCAAAATATGAAATTGATTATAGAAACAAGTAAGTAATAACTTGAAGGATATTCCACAGCCTCATCTTTTATTATTGTAATGTCATTATTGCTTCTACAGGTTTTTGCTGTCTGGATTTCTCGAATCCAGCCCCTCAATCTCAAGACATCGTTGATAAAATGAGTCAAATGATTGCTTTCAATATGACGTCTGGAGATAAGGGTATAATATTGTACTGTTGTGATTATTCAGGCATGACTGCTTTGCCTGAATGAATGCAGCCGCACCACTTGCCCGGGGTTATTTGCATTTTCTTCAACAGACAGAACACAACATGGCGTTGAAGAAAAGACCAGTCTTTGTTTGTTTTTTAGGCACATGATGAAACTTAATCACTCACAAATTAAAGCTGACATTTCACGCTTCTGCCATGAAGCATCAGTGTGTGAAAGCAATTGTGAAATGTATAAATCTTATTGATACAACTCAGATATTTTAATGATGTCTAGGCTGAGTGGTTGTGTCTGTTGCCAAAACGGGAAGTTTGTGAATGCTTCACTGAGCAACGTACTGTAGTGCGAGCCCTGGTTTCCTGTAAGCAAATATTGTTCATTTTGTACAATGATCGACTAAAAATACACAAATGGTTTGAGAGAGAATGAGCAGATATCTGCTAACTTTTCCTAGAAGTACAAAAGTACAACATGTGATATTGAATTTCCCAAAAGTGAGATTTTTTTGTCTTGTTTAATTATAAATCAGGTCAAGGTGCTATGTAAATACTGTGAAAGTATCAAAATGCTCAATCCACCCAGAAATGCACGCAGCCCGTATTCAGAAAATTCAAGCCATCAGAGTTCTGCGAGAGCACAGATGTGAAAGATCCGGCCGCATTGACCAATCAGAGCAGATGTTTCAGACAGAGGATGAATACAGGAATATCCGGACCCAAAATACAAGTAGGAACCTGAAAATGAGCATAATATGTCCCCTTTAAAACAACATCTTTTTGACTTTCGATTATCAGGATTTTCGGCCGTGGAATCCATCAGGTCAGTACAATTTACTGTCAACAAGCAATATATGAGCAAGGACAGTCTGCTTTGGCTGAAATGGTTGTTAAATCATCTCTGGGCTGCTGTTGCAAGAACTAGAGGAATCGACTTGATTTAAAAGATAGGACATCAGAGTAACATCCATTTTTCTACCTGACAAATGATAAAAATGCACCCGACTTTGGGGAAACTCTATTGATAGTGTCATCCTGATGTATTAATGCCTGCTGCTACTGAGTAACTGTAGCTGTCTGATCATGTTAGAATTGTTTAATCTTAACCACACTGAAGCGCAACTACAAAATCTGTTCCACCACAGATGTGCATTTGATATTAAATAATACACACAGAACATAGACATTAATATTGCAATGCCAACTTGAAAAGACGCTCCTTAAGCCTTAACAAAGCCTGTTATCGTGATTTGAATTTGAATTGTTATAATATTGTTAATATTTTGATTACATGAGCGCTGTCTGACAGGCCTCCACATAGTGTATATACATAAAGACAGAAGAACTGGACAAAACAGCACGATGACTAACTAGCTCCCTGGTTACCACCTGTGTTGGCATGGCAACCAGCAGAGCGTGACTGTAGGCATGATCGTCAGTGTTGGAATAAATCTTGACCAGTCATACTGCCTTGCTTCTGTAACAGCAATTTATCTCAAGAACAGGAGCCTTTCTTCCTCTCAGTGAGGCATCTGTTTGAAAGATTCCACTCTTTCTGTCAGTGTGTCTGACTGAGCACTCTTACCCCCTGTCTACGCATCAGACGCATTTTTTTACTTGGGCGTCTCATGCAACAGATTCGCTCTCATTTAAATCTATGCAGCTGTCTGCACTGGTTGCACAGAGGCTTGTGTCTCAGCTACTGTAAGCCTCACAGGCGTAAACACGACCTAAAGCTCTTATTTATGTCTACTTTTTTGACAATACGTGTGTGAATGTGAGGTTGGTGCCCAATGAAAAACTACTACATTACCACATTACTACAGTTAGCTACCTATTTTAGGGTTTTATCATTATTTTATCATTTTAATTAATTAGGCTTTCATCATTATTTCTTATCCGACATTTTCTCTGTGATTTTAATGTTTTTAATGGCAAGTTTTCTCTCTTAGTGCGATAACGATTAAACCGTACAGAATCAATAAAAAGCAATGTGTAAAGAGAAACGTTTTTTTCATCCTCTGTCAAACTTTATCTGAGCCTATAGGATAATGAGGGGGATATGATTAGTGTCAAAGGAAAGTTGCACACTGCACAGAAAGTTAGGCTGCTTGACTCTTTGAAATGTTACTGCTTTACTGTCGTGTGAACGTTGTCGACAAGCCAGCGCACTGCTCGCATGGTTTGTTATATGTGCTTTCATCAACCTTTGTCCCTCATGGAAACAACAGATACTTAATGTTTTGTTTTTAGGGTGCATTTGTGTAAAACATGCGGTTGGTTTAGTAGGTAAAAACAAACCATGACAAAGCCATCTTGGATAAGTGTCCTATAAAAAGTGTAAAGTTAATAATGAACAAACATAAGCTGGGTCAAGGTCATAATGTTTGTTTCTACATCTTTACTGCAGTGAAAAGGTCTGTGGCATCCCTTAGCTGACTGCAGTGACGCAGATGTTTGTGCTAAGCAAACATGGTCATGTGCTTTGACATCAAAGCTATATTTGGTTAGCCTATAAACTAATCCTAAAATATTACAAATAAAAATAAATGACATACATTATATGTGCATAAAACGATATGACAGCACATAAATCATTACAATTAATACAAAAGCATGGACATAGTCTCACCCACAAGTTTCTAATGTGAAGATTTGAAGAGTGAAGCTTTGTAACTTCAATCAAACCTCCACTGCTTTTATTTTGAAGTATCTCTCCTCTGCATATAAAGTGATGAATTCTGGTCCTTCTCAGGACGACAACAGCCAGCTGGTATTCTCAGCAGGTATGTAACTCTCCAGTTATACCGTGGTCTGGGTGAAAGCTCGATTCCAACTGGCTACAAGGTGCCCATTAAAAAGTTGTTCCAGCGAACCTGTCTATTCACTGTTCTATTTTAACGTGCCTTATTTGACAAGCAAACAACAAGCTAACATCTTATTTACTGCACTGTGTAGTCTAGTCCTTTAGAGACTTGTGCTCTGAACACCACAGGATTGTGACTTTAGCACACACTGCCCCTCTGAACTTGTACTTTGTATCACATAAGTTATCATCTCACATCCTATTGACTATTCAACTCGCTACTTCAGGCAGTGACCCACAATAAGTCACACATGGCGTATCATTTGTTATTTGTTGTGAAAATCTTCAAACTATTGATTTGACGACAGTGACATGGCTGGATAGCCTGCTTGTGCAAAACATACTGTTTGTCAGCAATACACAATGTTATTGACTCTGTATCTTTCAATTCAATTCAATTCAAAAAAATGTATTTGTCCCCGAGGGGCAATTCAGGGGCTTTTTAGCATAATGTTAGCTTTTGGTCTCATAGCTGAGCCAAAGGGTTCTATGAGCTGATCGGACTAGAAATATATGCTGTTGCCAAGTTGTATCTAAGGTTCATCCTATATACTGAAGTTGTGGTTTCAATTGCAAAAGAACCTTTTCGGGATTGGAATAATTGTTCCAGGAACTAGCCAAACCCTCAGGTGTTACAAAAATTAAGATCTGATTGCAAAACGCACGAAAATACAAATGAATGGTCTTTAAATAATCTTTAGAAATTGACCATGGTATAGGCAGGTTAATGGCCTTTTTTAGTGTCCCTCGTTAGGAATTAATGGCCTCCGCCGAGGCAACCTCCCCGTCCTCCATTATTTCCTGATAATGGACACCTTGTCAGGCATTGATCCTAACTATAGTAATGTGTTAGGTCTTGAAATAAATAAATAACAGACAAAACACATTTTAAGGAAGGGAACGAAACCTGACAAAAAATTGAGAAATTACCTAAAAACCGATTGCAATACTGCTGTACCCACAACACTGTTTAGACACATGCTTACAGACACACTGAGATTACAAATCCTCGCCGTGGGCTTTGTTCTTCGTATCACACTATCATCAGTCAGCATCTGTTACGCAACTGCTCTGTGGGTATGTGCGCATTCAAAGGAAGGAACTCGCACAAAGAAAGAAAAAACTGTTTATACTGTAATATTCTATTAAATATGTCAAACTCTAAATGAGGCTGTTTGACAAATCAAAAGAGTTTATTTTTTCTGTGAGCTCGCTGGTTATTACAACATCTGAGGAAGTGAAGCTTCTTTCAGTCTGCTGTTCCATCCCATACACTGATTCTCCCTTTTCAGTGTGTTTTTAATTAAAGAAAACAATGGCTCCATGATAGAATTTGTGTGCTAATGGGGGCTAATAATTGCAGTGGGTCTTTATGTGTTTGCAAAATCACTAAGAGCTTGCAAAGTTGTTTTATTTACTCAGTTTGGGCTAATTAAAAAAATGTGCCGAGTGTCTTTCAGGCTGCTCTTTTTCTTCTTTTTCTTTAGGTTTATTGTCTAATAAGCCGCAACATAGCCTATTATGTCTCCTATTTTGTAGCAGTTAATATTACTTTGAATTTGTTGCCAGCCGTGCCAGAAAGAAAAGCCCCTACAAGTAATTATCAATAAAATCAGCGGCTGATAATTCATGTGGGATTCTCAAAGTGCTGCGTAGCTACATTCTTGAGTTTACACGTCAAATTTTCTCCAGATTTAATAGGCAAGTTAAATCAGGCTGGCTTGTTTTATACAGCCCCCAGTCAGGCTAATCACCCACCTCCTCTCTAAAACTCATTCATACATCCACACTGACAGCAGTGGCTAACCTTTCTGCACAGACTACTTATAAAGCTGCTCTAATATATTCCCAAAGGAAGGCTTCCAACTCTGTAATTTGTTGACTGCTGCAGAGGGTCTAAAGAGCAGCAATACTCATAAATGCACTTATAAACACAAGCACATATATAAATACACACACACACACACACACACACACACACACACACACACACACACACACACGCACAATATTGCCTTGAGAAAGAGTTGAGAGTGGTACTCAGGGAGGAATAATTATAGATGGCATTGAATTTCCTGCTCTCCACCATGTGCAAACAGTATTTAGCCAAAAGGGTTTGCTTACTTCAAATGTTTACACCACGACACTACTTGGCAGCAGGGTCACATTATTGTTATGTGTCTGAATGTCTGCAGTGAAGGCTTGACAAGCAGGGGGGCTGTGTCACCATTTTCATGCACAAGTAGCCTGTTTCTTTATCTAATGTTTTCCCCTAGACATAGTCAGGAATAGAAGGCACTGCGACAGGAAACTTCAGCATTACAAATACTTTCACATACAGTACTCAGATTGGAGAAGTGAGATACTCATATTCAAGTTCTCCACAAGCTCTGCAAGCTGGAGAAGCCTTCATACAGCTGATTTCTGACATCATTAGCTCAGAGAGACTGGTTGTAAGCTAGGAGGATGTGCTTTTTGTATGTGTGAGTAACCGACTTTTTGCCTGCAGATATGTGTATTTACTGTATGATTATGTTTCATGCATGGATGCATGAATGCTGTCTCACCCAACCCCCACCCCACCCCAATACCTGGAGCTGTTGTATTTGTTCCAGAGAAGAGATGGTAATTGAATATATTTCCCTGAGCTTGCTGTAAAACCTCATTATCAGTCCCTCGGCTGAAGAGAGTCGAGGGAGAAGGCACTGGGACCCTCAGGGGGAAAGAAAAGAGAAAGAGAGAGTTACGACCTTGAATCAGTTAAAATCAGAATCAAAATAAAGGGTGATTTGAGAAAAACAGACAGCAAAAGCTGTAGAGGTACAGATGGGTGAAACATGAAAGTGTCACAGTGTCCTAATGAGTTGCTGCCTCAGAACAGCTTTGGTGTTACAGTGTTATATGTGATTGATCTGTTTCTATTATGCATTTTTCTATTTAAGTTATTCTTTTGTTTTTTTATCTGTCTCTAGGAAGGAAATAGAAAGTGGCCTGCAAAGAAGGATGGAGAGAATCAAATGACGAGATCGAAAGTAGTGTTTGGTTGATGATAAGAGGAGAAAGGCTTAGTGTTTATGCTGTTTAATTGAAGCTAGCTCAGTGCCTCTTGTTATTCTGGACTTGTACATTCCTCCACTGTACGCTGTGCAGAGCGAGAGATTGACAGAGTGGGGGAGAGAGAGAGAGAGAGAGAAACAGACAGTGAGGGAGGGAGGGGATGCAGTGATTGCTGCAAGGAGAGGAAGACAATAATGATGTGACACTAGGAAACGGGCAGAAAGGAGGAGGGGTAAAGCTATCTTGTAGGTGTTATCAGGTTAAGCCAGCCACCACTGGCTGTCGCCATGGTGACACCATGGTAACGATCGGGTGTTCAACCAGGATGGAGCAAGACCCTGTGTAAAGGGAATTCCTCTGTGTATTTTTTTATTCCTCCTTATTTTCATCTTCATATTCAGAGTCATTCTCAGGTATTGTTTGTCCTAATGTATTTCTAAAGAACTGTCAGCAGCAGATGTATTTACTTACATTTCCTATTCGGCCAGTCACTGACCGGCATTCTGCAAATTCTTACTTAATGATCAGTATCTCATCTGTGTAGCTGAAACCGTCCCTTGTGAATCCCAGCACAGAACTGCTAAATGCACACTAAGAAGTAAACACATGTAGGAGCATTTGTATGTGTCGTCCTGGCTGCAGATGTTTGCATACAGTGTGTGTTTTTGTAGAGCTGAGTATTCTGCATACAAAAAATCAGAAGATCAAAACTATTAAGTTCATCTGATCTCTTAAAAGCAGCTTTACTCGTCTATAGGAGTGTCTGCGGTGTCAGTGTTATCAATATTTTTCTGAATATTGCTGTGTGCGTTGTTTGTTTTGTATATATGTGACTGGATATGTTTCTGTCTTTCACTTTTAAACCTATACGCTGATACTTGCATGGATGTCCGTTTCAATCCGTCGGTGTTCGCTCTGTTACATCACTGCAGCCAGGCTCTTTGTGTGTGTATACATATGCACGTGTGTGTCGCTCAGAAGAGTGGGGAGCAGGGGCGGGGGGCTCGGCACATGGGAACACACCAGAAACAATGACACACACGTGCTTGTGCCATGCGCGCACTGCAGGACCAAACACACAAATACAGAAAGCAAAGTCAAACACACACAGCAGGCCTTTGCTCTGTCTCTTAAAGGCTGTGCCACTGCTAAACACACATCATGCCAGTTAAGAGATAACCTCTAATCTGCATCCTAATGCCAGGCAATTGATATGCAAATTGCTGGGTTTTTAAATGGAAAACAAAACTGTGTTCGGTTCGCTTCTGTATTTGGATGATTTAAGGTGAGAGACGCACAAAGAGATGCAGCACTTAGCGACACACATCTGGACATCTTGTTTATGTTTGGATTTTTTTTTTTTAAAGTCACATCAGAAAAGGCAGGGACACACACATGTTATGATTGTTAGGTCGATTATTGTTATGATTTAGACGTTCACTCACCTACAGCTCTCGCTGAAGAGTTAACAGTCCATATTGCTCTTCTATCTCATTTAACCAGTTTCTGATAGATGTACATTTCTGTTTTTGTACACAAATGTGTTATAATTTATGTATTATGAGCATATGGGTAAATTTGGACCTCATTATATCATATGCAGCCTGTTGCACCCTGCATTTTCTTTATCGTTAAATATTTGCTGTTTTCTGGCTGTTATACTTTTCAGTAATCTTGAAGTCTGTCCCCACCTTATAAATCAATTAAGATACCACGTGATGGCAATTCCCTGTCTGCTATAGAGGTGCTGTTCAGTAGCTGACAAGAAAGAGGACTTGCACACTGTGAACAAGAGTCTCACACTATTAGTCGTTTATTATCACACTTGGCTACAGGGATAAGCTATCCGGGGCAGGTTGCACATTTTTAATTGTTTGAGTTATGTGGGCTGTTTTACACACAGTGGAAGTTTGGCCATGTTGTAATTACAAAGATACCCACAGACTCATTCATAAATGGTTACAATCTAGATTTACATTATGCTTCAAAGCCAGAGGGTTTTAATAGTGTGCGTCTTAGTGATCTCAATGAAAATGTTTTACGAAAATGCAGTCGGCCCTCTGAGTATGATGATAGCGTCCCTAATTTGCAGTTAAATGAGTAAAGTTCTATTTTAGTCTCATGATCAACATCACATAAAAGCATACAGTGTATGTTCAATGATTATACAGTATACATGGGGTTTCAACCCCAGACAAAGGAAGGAGACAAACTGTCAGTAAGTGACAGAACAGTGAACAAAGCACAAAGGAAGGGAGAGTTAAAGGAAAGAGAGAAAGGTGAGGAGGAAGTTGGGAGACAGATGGGAGTTAATCCTGCGGAAGGACAGTCCTCAGGGTCCTCATATCCGTCTCCTGTTTCCTATTAAATTACTTCACTTGAACCTATGTGCTTCCTGATTTCACTGTGTTTACTGTGACATATGGGGGCAGTTGCTTGTGTTATGTTCCACTTGATGTTTTTCATGCGCACTTCTAACGTACACGTCTCGTTTTCTAATCTGTGATGCAGATAAACCTGCGGCTTATTTTAGTCAGCGGAAAGACGAAAGAGTTCCTCTTCTCTCCCAACGACTCGGCAGCGGACATCGCAAAACACGTCTATGACAACTGGCCGATGGGTGAGTAGCTCCGTTTGGATACCTCAGTGATTGTTACAGGCAGTGGCAGTTGAGGAAGATGGAGATGTAGCAGTTGTTACATCTAAATGCGTACAGTGTTGAGGCAATCCAATCATCCTGTGGTCATCAAGCCATTTCTTCGTCTTCACTCAGACATTGACGTCATTTGTGACTCTCATTTCAAGTCTCACAGGCATACTTTTTGGTCCCCATCGAAGTCAAACAGCACCACACGTCTACAAATTCACTGTCACACGGTTTGGACTGTCCAAATGTTCTATTTTCCCACATTCTACACTATATATATATACACTAAATAATACAGACACATATTGTGATATTTTGTAACAAATCGCACCATTGCATAAGCACAGCTGCAGTGCGTTTTCATATGCTGTAAATGCGAACAATATAGCTGCTAATGTACTTGGAAAACAGGTGATGTGACTCATCCTCGCTGTATTTTCCATAATAAAGATAAAGGCAGCCGACGAGCTGTGCTGTGCATCCAGAGAGCTGAGATCACATTCAAACCCACCGCTAATTATTTACGTGTATGTTCTATATAGCGGTGTGAGACCGTGCCAATCTTTGGTGTAGGGTAATTAGAGTGCACTCCTCCTTTCAGCCTGATTATCATTGCATACAGGAATGTGGGATCGCAGTACAGCCACCTCCTCTCTGTAATACACCCACTCCCTAACCGTTGCAACACCAGCGTTGGAATTCATTTGATACCGCCGACCTTACACCACCTTCAAACCTGAACACCTTTTCCCACAGTGCTGTGAATGAAGTCTAGCCCACCGCGCATGGAAAACTATAAATTATACTGATGGACTTAATGGACTTGAGCTTTTCTTTCAGTCCTGTCAGTTTTGGAAGCGCCCGGTGTTCCTCCCAGACAGCAGATCCAATACCCTGTGAGACTCAGAGCAGGCACTCTGCAGCACCAACACCCTCTGCTTAGCTGGAGACAAACATCTGGCGGCCAGACGCTGCTGCCGTGCAACTCCCCCCGCTGTTTCCTCTCTCATTTAATGCCTTCACTTTTGTCTGTAGCTCTCCCCAAGCCACACCTCATGTTCTTCCTTTGCTTTCCTTCTTTCTCACTTTCTGTAGTGCATCCCACAAAGCCCACATATTATACATTCTGCTCATATCGAGCTAAAATAAAGGCCCTAAATGTCTCAAAATATCTTCAGTGCGGTTGTTGGAGGTCTCTTTCTTTCAACACGCAATGACACATCATTTTTACAGATCAGGTAAAGTAATGTGGCAGTTGAGAAAAAAATATATATATAGAAGAACAAACTTTCAATGATAAGATAAGTAGGAACAGGTGAAATACATGAGGGACACTTGAAGGAACAGGAAATTACATGAAGCTTGTCTGTCTCCATGTCGATTATACTCTCTTTAACTCTCTCTTTCCATCTGCCTCTGCCCCTTTTTTTTCTTTCAGACTGGGAGGAAGAGCAGGTCAGCAGTCCTAACATCCTGAGGCTGATCTACCAGGGCCGGTTTCTACACGGCAACGTAACACTAGGAGGTGAGAAAACACAGAAAGTACACCGCCCAAATAAATGGAAAAAGTGCTGATAGACATGCACACAAAATCACAGCAGTGTGTTGCTGGAAAGTTCTTTGCTGTTCTCATCTTTTTCCTGAGCCGCAGAACAGAGGTACCTCAGTACTCTGGACAAGCCTGCTTTGACGGAGAGAGGGAGGAGAGAGGAAATACAGAAAAAGAGGGGAAAGAGACTGGTCAGGAAAGGGGCATGACTGGCGTTAGAGGAGACCTCAAGTAGCACAAAGAAGAGACAGGAAGGGAGGGGGGGGGGGGTTGCTTGCAAATGAAAAGCTAAGAGAAATAGAGGATGGTGGCCCACTTCACTCCTCCCTGCCTTTTAGGCTTTTTAGTCAGCTTAATCCAATTTTGATTTGACTGTCTTTTTGTGTGCTTAATGGGGTTATGGCCATCCCTAACCTTTTAAAACTCATCACATTACTACCATCTATCTGATAATTCCTCCATCGTTGGTTTAACGAGTTTGCGCGCTGAGGCAGATTCCTCTTAAAACTGGCAGTGGTTTCAAAATGCAAACAAAGACACCACACCTGTGTCAAGGCACATTGTTGATCAGCAGATTTGGGGAGTTACAATTACTAAGACGAATAAGATGTTAACTACAATTCAATGTGTGATTGTTCAGATCGTTTTCAAATCAAGTAGCTTTTAAGTCTTTATTCCCGTGCCGACGATAGCCACGGACAGAGGCATTATTCTTTTGTGTTTTCCGTCTCATTGTTATGAACTCTGTATCTCAGGAACGCCATGAGGAAATTTCTACAGATTTCACAAAAATGAAACTGAAAATCCCACTGATGAGGGAACCAGAAGTTCAAAAATGAAGCAGCAATATAACAGTAGAATGCATTTTACCTATCTTCCTGGCAGCCATTGATTTCCATTAATTTTTGTGATCGAAATTAGCGTTGAAATAGAGTTGAAAGTAGGACATGGCGGTATGGTTGAAATCTGATGTTTTCAATTTCATGCAGGATCTTAAATGTAGTTTGTAGCTTTTCTATGTTTTGTAGCAGGATTTGTACTCTTTCAGAAAGCTATTAAAGATGATACTGATGGTGAAGGACTTGGTAAATACAGATATGCTGTAGCTCACTGAATAACCTTTGCATCCTCTCTCCTTCCCTGTCTGTCTCTCTTTCTCTCTCTCTCACTTCTCCCCCCTAGCGCTCAAACTGCCCTTGGGGAAGACCACAGTGATGCATTTAGTTGCCAGAGAGACTTTGCCTGAGCCAAATTCCCAAGGTAACCAGCCCTTCTTTCCTTTCAGTAGGCCTTTTCACACGCTGAACAACTTTGAAACGTTCTGCTCCCTGCCACTATTTATCTCCACACATGGCTTCTGTTTTAGGAACAGCCATTGGTGCAAATAATTGGCTCCCTTTAGTGTATCCCCCAAGATACAGCACATTGTGTAGAATATACAGCTGACATAAATCATATTAGGTGACGGGTCTCCTTTTTTTTGACTGTCTAGAAGGTGATTGCATGTAGAGACTAGTCGTGGTCCTGAAATTGATGCTTGTACTGTTACTGCTTCAAGCTGTGACTGGACTGTTCAGATGTTTTAGGTAGTTTTTTAAAGGAATCACTTTTTATTCCTATATTTATTAATTAGTTGTTTTTTTCATTATATACATATAACAGACTGTCTAACTAGATAATAAAAAAGTTCTATGGCATTCATTCTCGGTGTGTATTTGTTCAGGTTTTACACAGGGGTTAACCTAACAAATATTCAGAGTTCAGAGGACATCTAAGGTTGCACAAAGCACTCTAGTTATTGACTGTCCTCAATCTGCTATGCATTCTGGGTAAAATAAACCCAGGGTAAGGTAAGGTAAAATAAAGAATTACTCCAGTTTGAGTCTGAGTTTGAACAGGTTTATGAGACTATGAGACAGGATTTTAGAACGTATCTTTCATTGCAACAAACGAGATAAACAGTAGAAATAGTGTTCACGTTATAAAATTATTTACCAGGCGTGCATGCTTGATTGTATTTAATTGGCCACAATACAGCACCTTGTCAGATGATGATGTGTGTGTGTGTGTGTGTGTGTGTGTGTGTGTGTGTGTGTGTGTGTGTGTGTGTGTGTGTGTGTGTGTGTGTGTGTGTGTGTGTGTGTGTGTGTGTGTGTGTGTGTGTGTGTGTGTGTGTGTGTGTGTGTGTGTGTGTGTGTGTGTGTGTGTGTGTGTGTGTGTGTGTGTGTGTGTGTGTGTGTGTGTGTGTGTGTGTGTGTGTGTGTGTGTGTGTGTGTGTCCAGGTCAGAGGAACAGAGAGAAGACTGGGGAGAGTAACTGCTGTGTCATTCTGTAAATACACACCACTGCCGCCGGCGCGCCATCCTTCTCATCCGTTCTCACCCTCAACATCCTGGACCTAATGAGCTTTTCCCCTGTCCTGGAGCCCGTCCACAATGCGGATATGCATCCAGACAAACACACACACACTTACTCTTCTCTTCTTTTTTTTTTTTTAACCTCCCTCTCACACACATATAAAAAGACAGCAGGCTCAGGCTGATTCAGGACACAGAGTTGGAGCAGGAAATTGATTAACATTAGAGTTGATTCCTTTGTTGTACTTGATTTATTGTCATAACTGAAAATTAGTGGAAGGAACTGGCTTTGCATGTTCTTTTTTTATTTTCTTCTTAATGCACACCTTTTTTAAGCCTTCTTACCCCCCCAGACACACACACCTTGTCTAGCCATCCTCAGCCGGTCTGTTTTATAGTCAGTTTCAAACTGGCTCCTCATTCTAGCTGGTTGTCATAGTAATGCAGTGCCCAAGTTTGTGTGTATGGCCTTGCTTTCTCATACAGACCGCTGAGAATTTTAAACCACTAACAATTCGCCAACATACCAACACTCACACAATGTGACATCCTGTCTACACATCCAACCATATGTGCTTGTGTGATCTCCCTCTGTGCAGCAAACGAAGCTTAGACGTGCCTGATCAGAGAACTCAAACCAGGACAGAAAAACACACACACATGTATACACACACCTGTGTCCTGTTTACTGCCCTCCTCTGCATGTGTCCTTGAAGGTCACAAGAGAGAAATTATTCCTTTTTGTCTGCTGAGCGCTGTAGAGACCAAGCACATCCTACTCTTTTAGTTGTCATATTTGTAGCCAAACAAAGCCTAACAAACAAACAAATAGACAAACAAGTGTCGGTGGTCTTGTTTTGGTTATTTGTTTGTCCATGACATTTGTGACTGTGTTTTGACAGTCCATGCATATTACTGACAAACCAGTGTTGTGATTAATAAGACGTCATGTCAGTTTTCTTCTCTTTCTGATGCATCATCCCCCCCTATCCTTTTTTTAACAGTGTTGTGAAGGATGATCTCTGAGGAATCGCTGTACAAACAGGGAAATTAACTCGTAATGAAAATGTTCCTTATCTGTCTTAATTCGCTTCTTACTAGCTCTTTAATTCTCTCTCTCTCTCTCCCCCCCCCACTCTCTCTCTCTCTTCTTACTCTCTCTCTCTCTCTCTCTCTCCCTATTAATAAGTCCATTTTGCACAACTGAGGCATGTGCTCCATCAGATTAATAAAAATGTATAAAAAGTTTTATTGTTTTATTTTATATTTTTCCAAGGGAAGTAATGTTCCAAACTAAGGTAACATGTAGAATATATTTAATATGAATCTTATATAGAACATGATGACTCTAGATCTTGTTGATATACAATATATTGGTGTTTAGTCTATGATTGTGTATGCGGTTAGCTTCTAGCCAGTTCACAGTCACTAGCTGACAATGTCTTGTGCTTAACAGCAGCAAAAACCTCCCTCATCATCAAGAGACTGTATTTTTATTTTCTTTCTTTTGTGCTCTTTTATTATTTTTTCATCTGTGTATAATTTAATGTAATCATTTGTTTTGCTTTAAAGAATTGCTTTGTAACAGCACTAGGTCTTAAAAGAAATATTGTTCATATTGATCAGGGTTCAAATCTGTACAGCGATAAACGTTTTCAAACCAATTGTAAATAGCACTAATGCTCCCTCTCCTGCCTCCAAACTTCAAAATGGAATACATCTGTAAACTAAATAAAGGTTATTGAAGTGCACTGCCTGTTGTCATTACTTCAATCGTAAAACTCTCGAGCATCACCTGGTTTTGACAGCCTACAATCACCTGACTGTCAACAAGTGTTTCAGCTGACTGCTAAATCAGATGGCCTTTTTTAGTTGACTCAATAAACGTTAAATGACGACGATGCAGAAGTGAATTTGGTGGTGTTTCTGCTGAAATTATAAGCAGATAAAGTCAAGGAAGAAGCTGTTTAAATATTCCTTTCATTTGTTTATGTACTTATGGACTGTTTAGGTACTTAGATAAGTTAGCTGTACCACTGAATACGATGTGACTACATGTTCAAGGGAGATATTGTAATTTTTATTCCACTATGTTGATCTGACAGCTGCTTGTTACTTTTCAGACTAAGAGTTTGCATGCAAACATTGTATAACCCTATAAAATGTAATGTATAAATAATATTAATATAATATAAGACATGAGTGGTCCTCAACCCTTTTGGATGTGAACCCTTATTAAAAAAAGCACTGTCTGTTGTCACAGTTCTTGTTATCAGTTCCACCAACATCACATTTCCCCTCTCAACATCTTCAAATTTGTTTAGGAGAACATTATTTATTCATCTCACAACCTCCCAGACTTAACCCTTTGGGTAACAATGTAATAATGTGAAATAAAATAACACTCATGTGGGTCATTCTTCTGCAGAATGAGCCCATTTGTTGTAAAGTAAGAGTTGTGCTTTCAAAATCTTACTTAATACTTAAAGTAGCAAAAGTAGTAAAAAAAAAAGTGATGTAAGTGATGTAGTAAAAAAGTCAAATCAGGCAGAATGGCTCATTTTAGAATCATACTTTATATTATTGGACTGTAGTTATTGATGCATTAATGTGTTCATCACTCAATAAATGTAGTAGAAAGTACAATATGCCAATGCAAGTACATTAATAAATTAATTAAGTTACATTGCACCACTTGGTGTGTCAGACAAATGTAAAAAAGTACAGTTCCAAATGTACTGTAATGGAGTAGAAGTATAAATTAGCACAAAAGAACTTGAGTAAAGTACAAGCCACTCAAACTGCACCTAAGAAGTTGATTAAATGTACAGTATTGTGCAGCACTGTGTGTAGCAATGTATTAACAGTCAACAGATGCTCACTTAATAAAAGTCTCAACTACTGTATGTCTTGTTACTTGTCAGTTAAGACTTGTTGACAGTCAATACGCATAAAAGACACTCCGCGGGTGGTCTGTCAGAGAGTTATCTAAAAGGAAGAGACTGCTTATGCTCACTCAGCTTTCAGTAAAGATGATATAAAAGACTTATAAAGTCTTAATGCAAGAAAGAATGCAACGTCACCGCAGCAGCATTTTTCTGTGACAGCCATGTGATGCTGTGAAGCTGCTTGTCCAGTTTGAACAACAGTCAGTGGGTCAAAGTGCAGCAGGAAGAACAGTGGAACACAGAGTACACTTCAGATGCCTGAAACACACGCTGAACAAACTGATGTTACATTTCTGTAAATTCAACAAGGAATGAATATCACGTTTGTGTCATGGCAGCACAGTATGAGGGGAATTCTGATGAACTAAAAATAAGTTGTTTTATTAAAAGATGACTGGACCTTTGTTGCCTTCAATGAACCCCTGTATTTTTTCGCCTCTCCTCCTCCCTGTTTTCATCCCTCCCTCCTCTCCTCTTTGCAGTCATGCTGTGTCCACACAGTGACATGAATACAACTATTCTTCTGACACACACACACACACACACACACACACACACACACACACACACACACACACACACACACACACACACACACACACACACACACACACACACACACAGAACAGGACTGTGGTTACAGTAGCACCACTCACACGCGTGACATTAAAGTATTGCTGCTGCCTGGCTTCTGAACAATAGTCTCTTCATACAAACAAATTATTGTTTGGAAGGTAATGTGAGTCTCTATGAGTAAACATGTTGCAGTGTCTTTTAAATATACAGTAGGCCTATGTGATATTTACGACAGGAAGATTTAAGTAGCTAGACTGTAAACATGAATAAAACGGATATGATTTAATGCGTCTGACGACAACTACAGGGTGTGAAATGAAAAGTACAGGCAGGAGAAGCCCTGTTGTAAATCTACACTCCCACATTCATTATTCATGTTTGGATGGATTATATAGGCAGTAATATAATTATGGGGTATCATCCACCAAACATAAGCAGAACAGGCATGAAATGCTTTTTTCCTTTGCTCAGTGTGTGATCCAAAATAACAGGCTGCTGTAAGGTTTGAGGATGTCGCCATCTTCTGGCAAAACGCCTGTAGGGCAACATTAAAAAACACCAGACTATGCAGCATCAGTAGATTATTATGGCAACATATTTTTAGTTTCTGTTGAGGTGAACTTGGGCAGTGGTCTTCTGTGTCTTACAAAGTCCAGGCTGGAAACTAAAGGGCACAGAGCTTTTGCTATAGACCTTATCAACAGAATTCTATTGCTAGGCAACAGCCTTGGTTGTTAACTTCCTGTCAGCTGATGTCATTCACATTCATTGTAACAGGAAATTAACTAGGACACATTTAGAATGTTTATGTTTACAACTTTACAACCATAGTTTCCAACTCTATGGACACTTTTCACAGCAGACATTTTGACATGTCACAGCAGGAAAATCAAAGGGGAATTAAGGAAGAAGGAAGTCACTACCACAGCTCTGCTATTGTGCATGCTCACTCACCAACACGGCTTACTGGGACACTTAATGGAATGGAGCTATTGTTAATGTGATTATTTACCCCTATGCCTTTTCCTGCTTTGACAGCCCAAATTGGCTGCTGTGAAAAGGGTCAATAATATAGCTGATTTGAGTTTGCAATTATTTTAATTAAACTTCAGGACCAGGGTCTTTAATGCTGCCTTCATGTGCTATGGAAAACACAGCCCTTTCCTTTTGTAATGCTAACCATTCAGTTTGATGGGAGTTCAGAGCGGTCATTGAGACTGGGTCAGAGAATCCTCTGTTCTGATTGGTTGTTGCTGGTCGGGTGCAGAAGTTCCACCAGTTGAAATGAAGAGAAGACAAAGAAGTAACATTACAGAGACATTTCTTTTTCCCATAATCTCATTGTGCTGTCAGAATATAGTGAGTTTCAGCAAAATAGGAAAAAAATATTTATTATTATTATTAATATTATTGCAGAAAAATATCTCCTTAAGGCCAACAATGTTATCGATGTAGCGAGGCCAATGTTAACATCCCTAACTCCGTGCACACAAAGCTAAGCTAGCTGCCAAAAACTGCATCCAGAAGGGAGGGTGTTAACGTTAAAGTTTTCACAGGAAAGATCTTTGTAAATCACCAAAAAAAGTCTCCGAACCTGTAGTTGGGATACCTCTGGTCACTTTTAGCTAGGCCCACTTGGCTCGTTAGCTGCTAAGTAGCTTTGCACTGTTTGGACCATGTTGAATAAAGGAGATGTCGTAGCATTGCAAACAATAGTTTTATTGCCTTGTTGTGGCAACGAACACAATACAAAAACATTTCTGTAACTTTTATAATAATGCCCTTTGAGCTATTCTGGACAGTTTTATGGCTGACTAATGCAACACTTGCACATGCCAGTTACTTCCCATAACAGTCCTGTTAAGTTAGATTAACATGGAGAAATTAAGTGAGACCATTTGTGGAAAAAAAGTAATATAACTTAATTTTACTGCTTTTTCTCTATCTAGACAACTGACTGATATTGACTGTTATTTTATTTTGATGGGTTCAGTGCATTTTCATTTCAATGTAACAAGAGCTGAAACAATCAATCCAATGAATGTTAGTCAATAGACTATAACTAAAAATAACAAAAATAAACTATAAGTAAATAACAATTTTGATCATCAACAAATCATTGAAATAATTATACTTGCTTTAGCTAGACAGTTGTCACAAATGGCATGCCTGTTTTTCTCTTGGCATGTTTTTATTTTTACTATTTCAAATATCTGCAGTGTGATGAATGCACAGGTGGAACTAATGCCATTAATTAAGTGACTTGAGTGTTAGAGTGCATCATATACACTGGCACACTTAAACACAACAGAGCCATCATCATAAATGTTAACCCTGTACTTTTTTTATATAGTCAAAAAGCCTATAAGGTAGGGTACATTTTACCACATGAGGAAAGAAATATCCTATCATGTATGTTTTATATACCCCCTCATAGGGCTGGGCGATTGTGGTTTTGTTTTTAAATCACAATTTGGCATGCATGCATGTAAACATTGTCAGTGTATAGCAGGAAAACCTATTTGTATATTATATTGTGTATTATATGTTTTTTTTTTCACTTAAACTCTTAATAGAATAAAAAAAAATTAAAATACTCAATACTTTTCATTTGTCAAGTATACAAAAATAGACTTTACCATGTGGTTATTTCATATAGACTATCGATTTATGAAATTACCACAAAACATGCTATATAATGATATATATCGTCATCAAGATATGAAAAGATCTATATCTGGATAGAAGATTTTGGCCATATGGCTCAGCCCTACCACCGCATGATGTGTTCCCTTTGGTCCTTAACCAACTTAAATATTTGCCTTTTAACTGGAAATGTACCAACCTGCATTTATAATTTACATTTATCAATTAATTTAGCCAGCTATAATGTAGTGAGTATCTGTCAGATTTGTTCCGATACATTTCTGCCCCCTTGTGGCCAAGATTGTATTCACATTTTAATAATTAGGACAATTTTTAACAGCATGTGAACTCTTCAATTGTTTAGGTCTATGAGAGTTCAACCCACACACTAAAGAAAATGAAAAGGCCAAGCTGTGTCGTGGAGGTGAGGTGGGATTTCCAATTGGTATAAAATATAATTACGATATGTAGTGGTCATACAACAAATATGGAAATTCATACAAAAAAAAGCAACTTTGGATGATATTCAGGTTAACTGTCTGAATGACTTGTCATGGTCTTTGCTTGAACTGGACAGTGTTACAGTGGGCTCAGGCTGGGGAGTCTGTAGGACCAGAACTGAGAAGTGGACTAATCATTGTGACCAAAGCTGCCTGCTGCAGCACATATTGGCAGTAAGTACAAAGTCAAGATATACTTAAGTACAAACCTATCCTTTAAGCATTGAGCCTTAGGGGTATCAACTTAATTTACAGTTCAGGTTTTTTTGTAGTCTCAGCAAAAAATCATGTTTACTGTTAACACACAAAAAAGCAATGGTTTGGTTGCTTAAATAAAAAATCGAATTAAACATTTAAGTCAAAGCGTTTGCTACATATTCAACATTACCAAGAACACCGCGTTACGGCATGATATCTTGTGGAGTTCCAACGGATCGGTCGTCTGACGTTCAGTTTTTAGGGGGGTGGAAGTGCCTGTTAAGTTGCCTAAAGGATCAACAGTCTGGCTATCGGATGTATTCCTGCATGCCAGAAATTTTCATTTGATATTTGAGAAGTTTAGCATGTTTGTGTAAATATGACTTGCTATGGACATGGATATACAGAGTAGATGTACAGATGGCACAAGCATAACAACATCTGTTTAAAACCAACTTTCTTTTTAGAGTTACATTTTCTTTGAGGAATTAATTGATGTTCAAGAGGCTTGGCCTTCATGTAAACACGTGTATGTATGGATGTGCAATAACTGACTATTATTCATCTATTTCGGTTTGTAAATATATTTATTCTTTCATTTGTCTGAGTTTGAATGGAGCCATGTACGTCATTTTATTCTGCTTTATACTTTTGTGTTCTGTTGAATGACAAAAGATGGATAGATAGATAAAAACTTTATTGTTCCCGAAGGTAATTAAATAAAGAGATCATCAATCTTGAATCTTGAAATTCTAACCACTGAGTCACCCGTTTAATTATCCTATAGAAGTTACAATAGGTAATGCCTTGCAAAAAAGGACAAAAGCTGCTATGATATGGCAATTTAAATATATATATATTCTTTATTTCCACGAAAGACAGAGCCAAGATAATGAAGAAACTGCTCAATCAAAGACCAGACATGTCAAAGTCAGAACTCATCTCTGTTGGTTCTAAACTTTTGTCTGAACTGGGTTACTGCCTGTCTTGGTAAGGACTCTCTTGTAAAAGAGATTTTAAATCTCAATAAATCTTATCCTGGTTAAATAAAGGTAAAATAAATAAATAGTGTAAGAAAACCCCTGTGGTAAGTCTCTCATATGAGACTTACAAAAACAAAAGTATGTGAACAACAGTAAGCACCATCAGTGTGATAAATATTTGTGTCTCTGTCTGTATTGGGGGCCAAACCCTCTCAGGATCAATTAGTCAGTTAGGTCATAACATGTTTAAGCAAGACTGACATCCTCGAGGGGGCAGCCTGGTTGTTGTGGAGAAAACAATTCAGGTCTCTCCTGACGGCAAATGAGAAGATACAGTAACACTGTGGTGGGATACCCCTGGGCCACCTTGCTGGAGGGTTGACAGACCTGTTTGTCATAGGGAAAAGTCAAGTTTACTCTATTGTCCTTGATGATTGTTTTATGGTCTTTATATTTGTGAAAGTATTCATGCAAACAAAGAAATGTGCCAACACCTAATACTAATAGTACTTTTACTACTACTACTATTACCACATCTGCTGCTATTACTTCTACTACTACTATGACAACTGAGAACACAACTACTACTTCCAATACTAGTCGGCTATTATTGATATTACTGCAACTAAGCGTATTATGCTATGACTGCTACAACTATTACTGCAACTACAGCTACAGCTTCATATACTACCATAGACTGTATAAAAAATGGACGTAGCCTCTCCGTCAGGGTCCTTTGTCTCGACTTGATCCAATCGTACTCGCCTATGGGAGTCGCCATCTTGTCAGACTTCCGCCTCATTTACTCTTACCAAAAAAGGGCATTGATGTGATGTGTTGGGGGGAGATACGTCAATCTAGCTGAGGTTTATGAGCTAGGCTAACAGAACATGTTACTAGATAAACAGGAGTGGGAGTCAATGTTGAGATTTTTTTCCGGGACCGGGAGTCATTTTTTAAAAGAGTCAAGTGCAACCAGCATTTATGATCTATGATTTAAACTGATATTCAACACAGTACCAGTCCCATAGACTATAAAACACCGACCCTCACAGCCCGAATCCTCCCGGTGCTCCAGATTAGCATCTAGTGTATGTTCCATCGATAGTAGGCTGTATTGAAAGTCATGTTGCAAATGCAGCTTTTTAATTAGCATAACATGGCTAACACATTGTGTTCCTAAACCATCTGTTTGTACAGTTGATCGAAGACCTAACCATCTTGTCGCTTATAGTAAAACCACCACACGAATGACCGCAGTCCAGGTCGAGAAGACAGAGTTAGCATGCTAATCCTGACAACTAGCCTCTGAGGCGAAGTGAGGCCAGCGGCTAGGTGTCACTCAAGAGGCAGCACCCCAAATTATTCAAAAACTTTAACCTCCAATAAATTAAAAAACTAGCCTGGTACAAAAATATTCACCCCCCTCAGTGATGTCATAGTGATATGACCTAAAGATACAGACTAGAATGTTTTTTTTTGCCAGGCCTTAAATGGGTTTAATTATGCTGTGAAAACGGCCTGTTTAACATGGGGGTCAATGAGAAATTGCTCTATTATGCAGCTGGTAATAGTAATATAGTAAATGCTAATGTATCTTGTACAAAAGTTCAGAAACAATCAACGAGTCGGTTGACAGAAAATCTGAATCAATCGTAACTGAAAGATACCTTAATAAAGAATACAATCATTGGTTACTGCTCTGCTGGGTGGTTGATTATCTCGAGACACTAATTTGGGAGTTTTTTCCTTTTCTTTTCAGAATGTAGAATAGTGTAATGAACTGTTCCCTGCAGGCCTGAGGCAGTGGGTGCCTCCTATCATTTTGCCCTCTTTGTTATTTATTTTCAGAGGAGATCTCTCTCTGTGGGAAATTCTAAACACCTGTGATGTACCCAGGGAGCTAATTTCATTATTTGGTGACAATACCTTAATAGTAAATCCCTACTGATAATACTCCTTGTAATAGTTTGTATTTAGACGTCTCATTACCCTGGAGCTTCAATAGTCTCTTGAGTAGATTCTGATATTGTTTTAGACACAGCATGCTGAGGCAAATTAAATTAATAAGAATTATGAATGTATGAATTAGAATGCACTCTCTCCAACGCAGGAGTTAGCGCTTACACCATCCCCCTCTTGCTTCCCCTATACCTAACACAGAGTGCAGTTTTTATTGCAAATAAGAATATTATGACGGTTTCTTATTTTTCATTTTAAATGATCATTGGTGCATACAGAAACAAGTACTTATTTTGGAGTTGAATTAAAATACAATTTAGGGATAAACAGCTGAGTGAAGTTGTTCCTCTTATCAAAATACCTGGAAGAACAGTATGGGGGAACCAGCTAAATAAAAATGCCCACCAGCACCTTTAAAGCTCTCTAGTATCACGCGTGTTTAATCCATAAGAACACAAAATGAAATGAAATGTAAAGAAACATCAATTAGTGAGTTTACTGTTTTTGCTGGCAATGTTTCTTATTCTGGAAGTCATGAATAAGTATTTCTCTAAATAGTACTGAATAGTAGTGAAGCCCAGAAAGGCAAGGTGAAAATGTTTTTCGGACATTGTTTGCCAAAGTTTATCTCCTACGTAGGAGATACATTTTTTTTTTTTACATATTGCATTTCTTGCATTCAGGTGCATCATATACACATTAGGTAGGCTTATGCTGCCTACAGGCATCATGATCCCTCATCCATGACGTGGATATTAAGTAGCCATGTGGAATCCGCAGTATCTTAACAAAATTATTCCATCAGACCATATATCTACACTGTTCAACCCAGGTCGGCCCCTATGCACAGTCCCATTATGTTTTTCAGACATTTGTAGTTCACCAATAAGGTAAAACGTGTTGATGAAGCTGTATTTTCACTTCCCTTTGTATCGTGCGTCAGGTACGGCTTCCGTAGATTATAGAAGGGAAGAGAATCCTGGTTTTTGTGTGAAAAACCTCTTTTTTACTCAACCCTGGTAAATGTTAAATGTAAATGTGAATCCATTCTTTACATATTGTAGACAGCTTCACTTCACGGGGTACATTCAACTTGTGTGACACCCTAGGATTAGAACAGAAGTAACATTTCTGACGTTTCTAAATACATTTTTGCTTTTGAATATGTAATATGTTATGCAGAGCTGTCCTCTTATGATTCAAATGAGGTAGCTCAAGCAAAAAAAATCTTTATTCTAGTCTCTTAAATCAATCTAGGTCATTGAAAGTTCCTAGTTTCATAATGCAATATAAAATGTAAAACTTGTGTTCCAACTTACCTAACCCACCCCCCTCTTCCTCCACTGCAGTTTGGGACAAACTGTTTTTCTGGATGTGTCATCATCCTGCAGGAGCAGTGTCAACAAACAGCTCATTAACAGCCTCATTAGGTAGAGTTGTTCAGCTTTCAACAAGGGACCGAAGAACAGTTCAGTTGTGAACTTCTTACTCATGAGGACTGCAAGAATCAAACAATCAGAATTAAACTACAAAACAGCAAAACAAAGTTATTTTCATACAGACTTACAATGCAGTGTCATAATTTGGCTGCAAGATGATGGTTTAATGGGATTAAATGATCACGTTTTATATAGAAAAGGTCTAGGTCAACTTCATAATGTTTCTGTCCATTATGCAACACCATTACTCAGGAACAGAAGGAGAGACATTCATTTGGATACTGATTTGGTGACACTAATCTTGAGACTGCTGATTATATCTTCTGCTGCGGGGTTGAAATTGTTTGTGAGGCATCAATCTTTCACCCATAATATTTTTATTTCATTATATTCCCTCAAAATCTTCACCACATAATGGTTTGGGACGAGAGATACTACACAAATAAGCAGTAATTAATTAATTAATCATCTCATTAATTATTAATCAGGCTAATTAATTTTTCCTTGTTAAAAAGGGCACCATGCCGATATAGTACAGGATTTTATTAAACTTCTGCAAGGGTTTAAAACCTGTTAAAGTCAGAGATGCCAGTCGCTGTAATTTTAAAAGAACATTTCATCAATTTTTCTTATCAATCTAATGAACTGAAAACACTTATTTTCAGTTACATTACAAGACTCTTTTCAATTACAATTCAATATTCAAAGACACAGCTTGGTTTTTGTTTATTCGATTTCAAACTACCAAAATATACACATATATACAGTACAAAGAATATAATATGAATAATACGCAACAGAAAAGACTGGTTTCACCTTGTGCGAATGGACAGGTCGCAAAAGCTATGGTACGAAATAGAGCATTAAACCTAATGCAAGAGGGGGGGGGGGCGTGTTCTGCACGCAAAGGTGCAGAACACCGGGCCCTCGCGGGCTGCACGTGGCAGAACAGGGTTGTAGAAGATTCGTCAGGGCCCTAACTATGGATCATCTGTCCAACAGGACAGCACTTGACAGTTTCTCGAGAGTTTGGTCGCTCTGCAACTGAGTGTTCAAAGCTAGTCTTGCCTGTGCTGCCTGTCTCCGCTCCGGCCCCATTACTGGACCCAATTTACTGCCAAGAGACAAGATTCAGGTAACAAACATGCTTATTTAGTTGACTGATTGACTCATTACCTGATTCTTTCCGGCTGTCTGATCACCAGCTGAGCCTTAACCACACCTCACTGCCACAGCCCAGCTTCCTGAGTTTCTGATACAGACATCAGTCAGTATTTATGGATCTAAAAAGCCTTTCATACCACAGACCCTAATAACTGCAAAAATTGCAAAGGTATAGTAAGAGGTGGTTGGTTTTGAATTAAAAAATTACCACCAAAAAGTTTGTTAGGTGAGCATAAATCAACATGTTTGATTACTGTTTTGAATTACTTTGGGAGTCCCTCAGGGGTCAGTAATAGGTCTGGTATATGCTTATGGTTTATTCTGTATATAAATGACTCTGCAGAGTATCAATGATATTGAAATTTTGTTTTCATTTGCACCAATATTTTCTCATCTGGGGAGAATTTGCAGTAGCTTTTGGAAGTGATCGCAACAAAAATGAGTAATTAAAAAAAGGAGGTTTGACATAAATACATTATCATTAAATCTGAGCCGTATTAATATTATTTTTTTCAGAAATTGTAAAACAAATAATAATGTTAAAGCTACGAATGTCTATATAGAAATATATATGACATTAGACCACAAAATCTGCTTGGAACCTCATATTATTATTGCAAATGTGTATGAGCAGAGCTGTCAAGGAGCATTGCCGTTTGTGGATCATAAAGCATTGTACACTGTAATGTTCACTTGTATTTATGTATAATGAGTTACTGTATGGAGGTTACGGGCAACATCTCCAAAAGCACCCTATAAGCATCATGCATATTACGAAACAGAGCCATAAGGATAGTAAACAATGTTGGATATCTGGAGCAAGATTTACAACAATAATTTTTTTTATAGTCACATGTTCTGAAGTTCATGGATCTACCATTTACTACCTGGTTACCTACACAATTTCTCAGACAGAGAAGGGTTAGGTAAAATGTATTTAAGACAGTGTTCTTACCACAATGAAGAGTATGTGCATTTCAATTTGCAACAGCAATGTCCCAATATAAATCAATTTTAAAAGAAAAAGTGCTGAAAAAGTATTTTTTAAAAGGAATGGGAATTAGGAAGGTTGGTAGGAGGAATGCGAAAGTTATAAAAGACTAACACGGTATTTGGGTTGTACAGATGAGAAACTGGGTAGTTGTTTGAGTTGTATATTTGATAAATATGATGTGATTGTTTAAGTTTTGGAGAAGACAAAAAAAACTACATAGTATTTGTAAAATCACGCAAGAAGATTTAATAAATGCAATAAGTTCATTGGATTGAAATTTTTTTTCTGATGCTTACGTATAATAGACTCAGGGGATCAGTCAATGACTTTATTTGACGTGAACACAGAGGAGGACTGCAATACAGGTAAAGCTTGTCAGAGCTTCACCATCAGACAGAAAGCGTGATAGAGAGCTGTCTACATAACAGAACACAGTGCCGACTTGCAGTACTGTTCTCAACATCAAAAAGTGCTTCGGACAGTTCGAGAACAATTTTACGATGGACTTTTTCAACTCAGCTCTTGGAAAAAACATCACTTTTGTGCGTCCTGCATCCTTCATGATACGCGGGTTTATTGGCATACCTAATATCAAGTTTTACTATGTCTTTCTCTTTGTTGTTTATGTTGTTTCAGTGCTGGGAAACACAGTTGTGATGGCTGTTATATACTTGGATCATAATCTGAGAACTCCAAAATATGTTGCAGTTTTTAATTTAGCATTTGTGGACCTGTTTGGTAGCTCTGCTCTGCTGCCGAAGGTTGTTGACATCTTTCTGTTTAACCATCGATACATCTCCTATAATGACTGCTTGGCATTCCTTTTTTTCTGCTACACCTGCCTTTCAATGCAGACTCTTAATCTGGTTGCACTCTGCTATGACAGACTGATAGCCATCATCTTTCCACTGCACTATCAAGTGAAGGTGACCCACAGGTTCATGCTGTCATTGATTGCCTCATTCTGGGTCTTTGTTATTACTGTTCTACTTATTGCAGTTGGCCTTCTCACAAGACTTTCTTTCTGCAAGTCTGTGGTTATTAACAGCTATTTCTGTGACCATGGCCAAATATACAGACTGGCTTGCAATGACACAACTCCCAACTATATCGTTAGTCATTTGTTAATATTCCTTATTCTTTGGCTTCCAATGGTATTTATCTTGTTGAGTTATTTTTATATTGGCTATACATTGTCTAAAGTAGCTACAGTTAAGGAAAGAGTGAAGGCCTTTAAAACCTGCACAGCTCATCTTTCGGCAGTGGCAATCTATTTCATCCCAGTATTAATCACTTTTACTATGAGCTCAAAAATACATCAAAATGCCAGGATTATAAACCTGTCTCTGACCTCTGTCATTCCTCCCATGTTGAACCCAATCATTTATGTTCTGCAGACACACGAAATCAAAGTATCAGTGAAAAAAATATTAAAAATCAGGTGAAATTACAGTGAAGAAAGTAATCATAAAATTTCAATTTGTGTCTGAATTGTGTTTTGCGTGTAGGATATATACTGATTAAAAATCAGTTAATAATAAAAAATACATTGTAATTGAGCTTGAAATACTATAAAATAACCATTTTAAAGATTGTACAATACCATTATACCCGCATGGTATGAAGTGTGTACAACACACCTACAATAGTTCCCTGGCTAATTGGTTTGATTTGTGCTTACAGTATGTGCTTGTGTGATGCAAAGATAGACTGGAAGCAAAGTCTTATGATTAAAGTTTGTGTCTTTCTAGATGTTTATTTGATGGAGTCTACTGTATATTATTAAGAATATTTATATTGTTTTCATTTTCATATTTTCCCATGAATATTTCTGAAACATATAAATAATAATCATGTTTGTATAGTTTCAAATTCAACGATTAAACAAAAAACTGTACTGTAATCAAATGTTATATTGCTTTCTATGGAGCTGAATGCGTGAATTAAAAATAAAATGTACAATGCAAATCTGCCCAGATGTTTTAACATTTCTATCCAGAGTGAGGTTATCGTCAAGGGTTGAGGTCAGATTTAGGCTGCATAAACCCAATGTGATGTAATAAAGGGATCCTTCTAAAACTTTTTGTTGCAGTTTTTACAAGCTGTTGCGTTATATGTATAAAACTATAATCTGATGTTTTGATGTCATATTGCTAACAAAAATAAGTACTGAACCCTGTGAGACCCAGTAGGGCGGCTCTAAGGAAGTTTTCACACCTATAGTTTGTTTGCTCTGGTTCCGGATCAGATGATGAGTTTGTAAACTTGGAGTTTTTTCCCCTTGGTTTGGTTTCTTCTCACACAGAGAAAAATACAAGCGGGTGTTTGGGGTGGGGGCAAGAAAATACAGGAAGAATATCTATATAATAATAAATAAATTGTTATAAAGTGTACACTTCTTACTGAAATCTGAGTAAAGAAATCTTTTTTAAAATAAACATCATCATACAGTCCGTGCAATCAGGTAATCATAATCAAGCACCCTTTATCAATGATTTTTGAAATTATTTTCAGCAATTGACAAAGATGTGTAATAATAAAAAACACGCATTTTTGGACCATTCTTTGAATCGTTTTAGTTGAACACGATGGTGATCATTTTCCACAGCGTACTTTGGATGTGAACCACATTCTGTCAAACCCTTCAGGAGACTTGACTGTTTACAGAGATATGAAACATGCCATTTAGCCTAAAGCCATAATTTACTATTTTAAACCAGCTCTGTGTCATGGCAGTGTGGGCTGTGTGTGCTTCCCTCTGCCATGACACAGAGCTGGTTTGAAATCAGCATCCCCTATTTGCGATTATGGAAAAAAACCTCATATAATACTCATTTCAATACATTGTACACATAGAGATAGGATAGTGTATGTTGAATGAACCTGCTCCGGCCCCCTGACTCCTGCCAAACTTTAAATTGGCTAAAGGGTGGATTATACTATTGCCGAAATGCCAAACAGATTTACGAGTCAACGTTAGCTAACCTAACCGAACCACCTAACCTTAACTCAGGGATCAGACAGGATTTGGCTGTGGAGGTGGGATGTTCGTGGCGGGGCTAGGACGTTCTCAACACAGCTGGATCAACGAGATTTCTGTTACTATTTTACATAAGCCCTGTTGATTTTATTATTTGGAATCTAGTAGAAGGTAAACACACAGAAACACAGTTCATCTACCCCTTTTCTTGCTGAGGACCCCCATACCCCCTGCCGATTATGTATCTTTCCAAGTTTGCACCCCTATTTAAAAGGGTTCAGGTTCTCATGCAGACAGTATGATTACATCTACAACATGAGAAATTCTTTCAATACTCTAATGTTTCAAAATACAAAAATACAAAAAAAACGGCCGAAAAAAACACAGTGGTAGCTATAGGGCCATAACTCCACCCAGATGAGTCAGTCAGATGAATCGAAGTGGGTTTGATGAGTACCTTGCATACAGTAGACACAGGGGAACAGACATGACCTTATTCGACAGAAATGCAGAGGAGGACTGCTTCTCTTAGTAGCCACTCCTGTCAGAACAGTTAAAGCTTGACAGCACTCTGTCACCAGAAAGAGAGAGAGGAGCTCATCTCTATATGCATACACCAACATAGTGCTGATGCTGAAGCACAGAAGAGAACAGTTTTTTTTTTAACATAAATCACCGCATTGTAGACAGTTTTCTAATGGAGTTATTCAACTCAGCTCTTGGGAAAAACATCACTTTTGTGCACCCTGCATACTTCATAATAACTGGTTTATCTGGCATCCCAAATATAAGACATTACTATGTATTTCTCTTTTTTGTGTATGTGGTTTCAGTGCTGGGAAACACAGTTGTGATGGCTGTTATATACTTGGATCATAATCTGAGAGCTCCAAAATATATTGCCGTTTTTAATTTAGTATTTGTGGACCTGTTTGGTAGCTCTGCTTTGGTGCCGAAGCTTCTTGACATCTTTCTGTTTAACCATAACTCCATCCCCTACAATGACTGCTTGACTTTCCTTTTTTTCTGCTACTCCTGCCTTTCAATGCAGTCATTTAATCTGGTTGCACTATCATATGACAGACTGATAGCCATCATCTTCCCACTGCACTATCAAGTGAAGGTGACCCACAGATTCATGTTGTCATTGATTGCTTCTTTCTGGGTCTTTGTTGTCGTTGCTGTACTTATTGCAGTTGGCCTTATTACCAGACTTTCCTTCTGTAAGTCTGTGGTTATTAACAGCTATTTCTGTGACCATGGCCAAATATACAGACTTGCTTGCAATGACCATTACCCCAATTACATCCTCAGTTGTTTGTACCCTGTCCTTATTTTTTGGCTTCCATTCGCTTTCATCTTGTTAAGTTACCTATATATTGGCTGTACTTTGGCTAAAGTGGCCACACTTCAAGAAGGACTCAAGGCCTTTAAAACGTGTATAGCGCATCTCTCATTGGTGGCAATATATTTCATACCACTGTTAATTACCTTTACACTAATGGAAAAAATACATCCAAATGCTAGGATCATAAACCTGTCTCTGACTTCTGTCTTTCCTCCCATGTTGAACCCAATCATTTATGTTCTGCAGACACAAGAAATCAAAGAATCTGTGAAAAGGTTATTAAAAATTAGACGGAAATCCAAAATAGCAGTAAAGGCATTAACCATAATGTGACGATTCTTTGCTATAAAATATCTTGCTTGGTGTTTATTTGCAGTAGATTGGCCATTCTGAATGGTAGAATTATCTTTTCCAACATCATGAAAATGTTATTTAACTGAGTATGAATTAAATGATATCTACGTTACCATAACAAAGCCATAACAAGAAGTAGAAGTTTACTTCCAGATACTTACTACAAACTCTTACAGTGTATAATCCCACTGAGGTAAGACTGTAGTGTCTGTATGAGAGATAAAAGCTGCATCGAAGAAGAAGCTTTCATAACAATGTTTATAAACATACTTCTCTATTCGGAAAATATATTAATAATCATTCAGGAAACTTTCTCTGTCATGTATACATTTTTCAAAGGTAATAGTAGAAGAAAGATAAAAGAATATTTCAATACCTGAAAAATCACATGTATATATATATATATATATATATATATATATATATATATATATATATATATAACTTTTTATTATTTCTATAGGGGTTATAGAATAAAAAAACCCACTGTACAATGAAATTGTTCTTAACAAAGTAATAAATCATTTCAGTGTGTTATGAATGGTTGTGAATGTACACTACTTAAAATAACAATTATTTGGGAGATAAACACACAAAATTATTTGGGAGATAAACACACAAAATACACACAATTTATGTGTTAATGTGTTAATAGGTTGGAGCTCTCATACAGAGACATTTGGTTAGTTTATATTAACCTCCCGGTTTTGAGTCTTGTTTAAGTTACAGTGATGAGTTGATTGATTAGTTTTAATAATAATAATAATAATAATAATTATAATAAAACTATAATAATAAACTGAATATTTGGGTTTCGTAATGTTGTTTGGATAAAACAAAAACATTGAATGCATCTCCATTGGCTGCTTTGTGGATTGTGGATTTTACCATTTTCTGACATTTTATGGTTTAATCGAGAAAAATAATCTGAAAATGAATCAATGATAAAATGATTTTTTTTGTATTATAGTATTTCCAAATTTCTGAAATTTGGTGTGTAGATGTGTAGCACACTGTGATATGTGTGTGTATGTCAGTGCTACAGCAGAACAATATGGGAAAATAATAGGGCTGATGTCTTCTGCTCTTGTTCGACCAAACTCCAGTTATGCAGCCCCTTCCTGCAGGGTTGTGCAGGGGTATGGGTGTGTTTATTTGTGCTGTAGAACGTAACCACCTTGACACAATCAGAAAATAATGTTTTGTTTCTCTGTTGGTTGTCTGTAAATTAAAGAGTAAGGTTGAGACCTGCTCTATATGTGTCATGAGATAACCTCTGTTGTGATTTGGTGTTACAATACAGTTAATAAAAATTGACTTGATGACTTGATTCACTGCTTTGATTTTGCCAGTGCAGCCTCGTCTTTTCATTCACTCTCTAGCTTTCTCGGCCACCGAAGCTGTCTCTCTCTCTCTCTCTCTCTCTCTCTCTCTCTCTCTCTCTCTCTCTCTCTCTCTCTCTCTCTCTCTCTCTCTCTCTCTCTCGCTTGTTGAGCTGGAAGAAGCACTACAGAAAAACAGGCCCAGTGAACATTAATATCCATCCATCCTCTAGAGCTTGTCCCAGTCGGGGTCTACGGGACTGGAGCTAATCCCAGATGACATTTGGTGTGAGGCAGGGTACGGTTCAATTAACCTAACACCACCATGTCTTTGGACACAGAAGGGCCCCAAACCATGGTGCCCATCTGAACATCAATATATGAAAAATAATTCGGTCTATTTTTATTCCCAGCGTTCCCCACGTTGGATAAAATAATCTTTTGTTCCCATCTGTGCACCCATGGGTGTGTTGGTTTTGAAATTAGGTGTGGTCCCACACATTGTTCGTGCATTGCTAGCTTAAAGCAGTAGAAAGTGATTGCACCAACAAAAACCTGGTCAAAGGCGTGAGTTAAGTATTTTCCTGCCCCTAAAAGCAGTCAGCAGCGTAACTTTAATGCTTATTTCAGAACCTAAAGGTAAAGTTTTCTTTCCTCTGCTAAGTTGCAGTTTTATTTATGATAGGTCTTTTTTTATTCTGGGGATATGGAAAAAAAGCGTCCAGTACGGTGCGGTTGATGAGGTAATGGGGAATCCTCCACGCCACGGTGAAAAATGTTACTCTCTTGGCAGCATAAACATTCTTCTTCGGTGCCACTGGTCCCACAGTACCCACAGGCACACCAAAAAATGCCCACACACCAAGACTGATGCTAAGTCTGATACTACCTCTACCTGTAGCCCCTTCCGGCAACACACGCCCCTACCCCTTCGCGTGACATTTCAGTGCTACAGGAAAATTTGCTGTCTAGGACTTTTCCTAACCTTTTACATCTATTATTAACTTATATTTCACCAAACTGCCACAAACTACAAAGTTTACATGTTTTGCTGGAATTAATAATCAATGGGCTCCTTCCTTGTGGATTGCATTTGGTAATCGACTTGAATGGACTTTACTATGAGAGGAGCTGGTACCGGGGCCAGTAGGTCACTCTTTTAATAAACTCTGGGTTCACTAACTACATTGTTGGTGCTTTGTTTTATGTGAAGGGATACTTATCATGCTCCTGCAGAGGTTTGGTGTTATTTTGAGCAGTATTAGTGGTGGTTTTAATACCTTCACCGTACTGCTCCGAGCTAATCAGTGTTAGCCACGTTTGGGTGTTAGCGACTCACCCAGATTTCCCTGTTATTAGTTCTTACACGGAAAAAAACTGCCTCAATGGCTTATTTGATGTATGTAAGTGCTGAAAAGACCATGGGATGATTTTGCACCGGAATTACACTTTAACTGTACATGCTTGTCTCACCAAACAACACCCCGCTTATACAAAGTAACTCTGAAGTCACATAAGACACTTTCCATCAGTGTTTCGATCAATAATTAAACATCTATCCCTTTTAATGAACCCACAACAGAGCTAGCATATACTCAGACTGCTGTTTTCCTGCCATGCATCACTATCACTTTATTATCTAGCTTATAGTTATATATTATATTTATACTCTATTACTGCACTATAGTTCTGTTTACGTCTGCTCATTACACACATGTATCATGTCTGACCTCATCTGAATCCGATCACTGTCCACTTATATCTTCTCTGCACTACAGTTCTGTTTATACCTGTTTCAACAGTCTACTGCATGTTTACATTGTTTACATCATATACACCCGTTCACATGTCTGCTTACATCTGATACACACATGTCTTTCTACATCTCACGCCGACGATGTTCTCCGTATCTAACCTGTACTAACACACTAACATCCTGACACTTATTCTACCTGTACTAACACACTAACATCCTGACACTTACTCTACCTGTACTAACACACTAACATCCTGACACTTATTCTACCTGTACTAACACACTAACATCCTGACACTTATTCTACCTGTACTAACACACTAACATCCTGACACTTATACTACCTGTACTAACACACTAACATCCTGACACTTATTCTACCTGTACTAACACACTAACGTCCTGACACTTACTCTTCTTTTACACTTTATTCTTGTGTTAGGTTAAAATGTTTTTGTATAATTGCACTGTCGTTATTTGCTGCTCTGTGTGCCCTGAATTGCCCCCCGGGGACAAATAAAGTTTTTTGAATTGAATTGAATTGAATTGAATAATATCTAATGTGTTTCTTTATTGCACAGCTCTGCTTTTGTGGCACTTTATTTCTCTGCACATGTTCAGTTTTTCTTAGGTTTTTATCCTTTACTTATTGTGTCTAGAATTTAATGTAGTCGCACTGGACTTTAATCGTACATTCACTTCCATTAAAATCTACTTTGAAGGTCAGAAAAAATAACAACATCCTTTTGTGCAAAGTTATTGTAAAGTTAAAGCTTGGTATATTAATGACTGATATATTGTAAACAGTATTGACAGAAAGAGGCAATCAAAACAACAGGGGGAGTCTATGTTCAGTACAGTTCTGTTAGGGTTGCACCATCTAGTGGTTTGTACTTTTATGTTACTGGATTAGTGGATTACAGTTGAAGGAAAAAATTCTAAATAATCTTTAGTTACAGCCCTACTTTTGAATCAGCATAGGATTTAACCTTTACCTTACCTAGACTTTCTGGTGTATTTATGTTTTTCCTTTCAGTACCTAATCACGCTGGTTAAGTTTTGCAAATTGTGTAACTGTATCTTGCTTCATTTGAATTATAGATATATGGATAATTCATTATGCTGGTGAATAACTGATTTAAATGCATCAGCACATGAATGACATAAGCCATGATGCAGTTACACATTTAATGACCATGTGATACAGCCACCAGCATTTCTGAGGTATAAATTTCAGCTCTCTCACAGTAGAGCTCACTTTAGCGCACTGCACACTACAACAACAATTCCTTTCTATTGTGTTATTCTTTTTCATATATATGATATTGTTTTCTATCTTTTACAGGTAGGGAAACAGATATTCATAATGGCCTCAGAAGACAAAGCTGCTAACATATTTAATGGCACATTTGTTCGTCCTGCAGCGTTTTATCTCAGTGGGTTTTCCAACATGCCTCAGGTTAAGTATTACTATGTCTTCCTGTGTTTTGTCTATATCTTGACTGTTCTTGGGAATAGCATTCTTCTCTCCATTATTTACATGATCAAGACTCTTCATACTCCTAAATACATGATTGTGTTTAACCTGGCTTTGACAGATCTTTGTGGTAGCACGGCTCTCATCCCAAAGGTATTAGACACATTTTTATTTGATAGGAGATATATTGTCTATGAAGCCTGCTTAAGTTATATGTTCTTTGTTTTGTTCTTTGCATCTATGCAGTCATGGACACTTGTCACAATGGCATATGACAGATTTATAGCAATTTGCTTCCCTTTAAGGTACCACAGTGTTGTGACAAAACAAGCTGTTGCTGCAATGCTGCTGTTTGTTTGGGTTTTTTTAGTGAGTCTTGTAGCGTTTATTGTTGGGCTTATTGATCGCCTCTCCTTCTGTCAGTCTTTGGTGGTAAAGAGCTTTTTCTGTGACCATGCACCAGTATATCGTCTGGCCTGTAATGACACGTCTTTGAATAACATAATGGCATATGTTGCTTTCATAGTAGCCATCTGTATTCCTCTTGTATTAATAGCATTGACATATGTTTGCATTTCCCTAGCTCTGAGCAGGATTGCATCAGGAGCAGAACGACTCAAAGCATCCAAAACTTGTACTTCTCACCTGATTATTGTGGCTATTTTCTATGTACCAATTGTGGGCACCAATGTAGCATCAGTGACCTCGTACATCCATCCTAATCTTAGGATAATAAACTCCACTTTGACACACACCATACCAGCTTTGCTCAACCCTATTATATACTCTTTAAAGACAGAAGAAGTGCTGAACTCTATCAAGAAGATTTTCAAAAGAAAAAGGATCACAAATAGAAAATGGTGAACTCTTTATCATGGCTATGATGACACGCTGAGGAGTGTTACAAAAGCATAATTGTGTTACTACTGACTTTTAAGAACTCTAGTTGTACTTTAAGAAATGGTTATTATGTGGTAATTTGTCATTTACTATGCTGTGCTTAAAACCAGATATAAGGCATGCATTATATTTCAATATTTCCGTTGTTGTGACTGTACACTGCTTAAAATAACAATTATTTGGGACCAAACACAGTACAAAGTTTTGTTTACATGAGTTTTAAAATTACACACAATTTCATTATGTGTTAGTAGGTTGGATCTCTCATACAGAGACATTTTGTTAGTTCACATTAAGTCTTATCTTGATTTTGATGACTGAGTTACAAAGATAAGTCGATTAATTGGCATTCATCTAGTTACAGCTTCTTAATTGTGGGGAGTTAATGTTTATCTTTCTTTTCACATATGATAATAAAGCTAATATTTGGGTTTTGTAATGTTGTTTAAATAAAACAAAAACATTGAATGCATCCCCATAGGCTGTTTTTGTGGATTTGTATTATTGCCTGTAATTTGATGACTCAATCGAGGAAAATAGCAAATGAATCAATGATAAAAATATATACTTTTTTTTGTATTATATTATATCCAAATTTCTGTGGTGTGTAGATGTGCAACACAAAGGGTTCACTGTGATATTTTTTTGCATGTCAATACTACAGCTGAACAATATAGGAAGATAATAGGGCTGATCTCTTCTGCTCTTGTTTGACCAAACTCCAGTTATGCAGCACCTGCCTGCAGGATTGTGCAGGGGTATGGGTGTGTTTATTTGTGCTGTAGAACTGCCAGAAATCAAACACATTCAATGTCACTGTTATACATATTCCCTGTGCACGCACTACAAGTGGAGCTATTCCCTAAAGGAACAATGCTACTCTTACAACAATGTGATATGTTAATATGTGAATTGTACTTAAACCCAGCCTTTGCCTTGGCAATTTTCATATGGTACTGCTTTTAGCAGTAAAGATTATGCCTGGCATGACATTTTACAAGTTGTTTTGCTTCATCTGCTCCTCTCATTCGCATATGTTGGATTGTAGGGTGGTGTGTGTGCACGGGAAGCCCTTTTTTTAATTTCATTTTTAAACAACAACATTTTGCAGCCTTTGGAGCTTGAAAATTGTCAACTTAAATTGCATTAAAAAATTTCAATCACACATAACATTTAATAATACTGACACTCACCAAACATCACCCTTATCTATCCAGGACAATAAACACTATTAAGTAACTCCGAAGTCTCATTGGACACTTTTCATCAGTGTTTCTATCAATTATTAAACATCTATGTCTTTAAATGAACCCATGATATCTGATGTATTTCTTTATGGCACAGCTCTTTTGTGACACTTTAATTGCCCTGTGTAGGATCAGTTTTTCTTAGCTTTTTATCCTTTTCTTACTGTGTCTAGTCTTTGAAGCACTTTAATGTCACATACACTTCCATTAAAATCCCCTCAGAAATTCAGAAAAAGTATCCACATCCTTATATGCAGAGTTATTGTTATTGCAAAGTTAAAGCTTGGTATAATAAGTACTGCTGGCTGATATGATGTCAACAGTATTGACAGAAAGAGGCAATCAAAAAACACAGGGAGAGTCTACAGTTCAGATAGGCTTGCACCATCTAGTGGTTTGTACTTTTATGTTACTGGATTAGTGGATTATGGTTGAAATATATAAACCAAAACAGAAGCAGAATGGCGTGCTACTTTCATTATTTCAACATTAGAAGCCATATAGCTAACCTTGAAAGCTGTATTATCCTGCATATATATTCAAATTTGTACAAAAGTAACATCCTGCCACGTCCGTATCTGGTGTCCAAAACAAGATAATTTCAGTTGCGTACATTCTGAGACTTTCTGTTTTGAGATAGCCTATAAAGGCACTTTTGAATCGAGCTGCAATGATCAGTCGATTAATTGATCAGTGGTCGACTATCAAATCAATCGCCAACTTTTCTGATAACTGATTTATCAGTTTGTATAATTTTTTAGGAAGAAAAAGTCCAAATCCTCTGATTCCAGCTTCTTAAATGTGAATATTTTCTGATTTATTTCCTTCTCTATGACAGTAAACTGAATATCTGTGAGTTGTGGACGAAACAAGACATTAGAGGACGTCATCTGTGTAAAAAAAAAAAAAACTTCAGTACCCTTTTCATTAGATTAAACATTGTAGGTTATAATCCAGTATATAATTTTTTTGGTTTGAACACCTGATTTATAAGGTAGTGCGGTGATAACACAGAAACAGCATAATAGACTGGTTATAATACAAAGTAAATTCATATCATCTTGCAACAGGTTTCTGCTACAAATTAAACTCAGACTATTATAATCAAATAAACCATAATACACTGGAGATCAAAATTAGAGCACAACGTATTAATACTTGATGTATTCTGAAATATATATTTTTTTATTGTGCAGAATTTGATAGAATATCCACTGTGGCTATACCACTGCTGTGCTAGCATGTTTTTTTTTATTACCAAGGCACATCAACAAATACCCTCATTTTGTGAAAAAAGCAGTGAGCAAAATTAGAGAACAGTAACCATTGTGTCAGAAGAGAATAATTAAACAATGTTTTTTAGGGCTATAGGATTACAAAATGAATAGGAAGTGTAGAGGCCCTTGCTTTGAATGATTTCAGCACATCTGCGCCCACAGGACATCACTAGTTTCTCACACTGCTCTGGTTTGATCTTGGTCCATTCTTCTTCAGTCTCTTCCACAGTTCAGTAACTTTAGTGGGTTTCTTAGCCATTAATTTGTTGCCAAGGATTTTCCTGTGATTCTCTATGAGGTTTAGATCTGAACTCTGACTCTTCCAAATTTAACTGACTTCTTCAGGCACTTTGGGCTCAGTCTTTACCCAGTCCGACGCCGGACATTATGTTTCAGCTCAGACCCAAATAAACTGAACTTGCCATGCCATGGTTTAGGGGGTGTTTTCTGCAGCACAATTTGGGCCTCTTGTACAGCTACATGGTAGGGTGAGTGCAAATGTTTATGTGAACCTCCTTCAGCAACATGCAATACCTCCACTGTCTCCCAATCAGCTCCCAGCGCCCATATCATCCTCTCCACTCAGTGCAGGGCTGTGTGAGAGCTGACTGTTAGGCAGTTCGTACACACGCCACAAATTCCCCTTGCACATGTTACAATATGACATGCATGTGCCTCAAGCTACGCATATGCTTAATGATGAAGCAATTGCTATCTATGAGTAAGTTAGCCAGCTCACCACTGTGTCGTGTGTACTCCATGCCATTTATCGATGAGAGAATAGACGGACGCATTCACAGGAATCATGGTGCACACACACTGATGAGCACTCGATGGGAGGGAGCGGAGGAGCTCGGTGGTGGTGGGGGAGGCATGTGAGAGTTGTAAACATTTGAAATTTGAGTCAACTCGATCTGCCAGACTTGCCAACTGCAGCTTTAATATATGTTTTGATTTAGAGAGGACGCGTCATTACTGAATGCACCCAAACCATAAAGCTATCCCAGGATGGGCGCATGCTTCCTAGAAGCAGCAGGAAGAGAACAGCTCATACAGCGGTAAGAAAAGTTATTTTAACACATTAATAAGACAACACAATGCAACAATCACATATTTTCTCAACACACACATTATATACAAACCTTAAACTTTTAGGTTTGATCAACATTTTTATCGCGATTGAATGATTGAAAGAATTAATGAAATGCGAGGGAAAAGTTTGCTGTGGTTTAACAGAATGTGTGCAGACACGGGCACGAGCCGCGGTGTCATACCTGGTGACTTACTAATTGAATTGCATCAGCAAATGAATGACATAAACTATGATGCAGTTACACATTGAATGGCCATGTGATACAGCCACCAGCATTTCTGAGGTATAAATGTCAGCTCTCTCACAGTACAGCTCACTTTAGCGCACTGCACACTACGACAACAATTCCTTTCTATTGTGTTATTCTTTTATATATATGATATTGTTTTCTATCTTTTACAGGTAGGGAAACAGATATTCATAATGGCCTCAGAAGACAAAGCTGCTAACATATTTAATGGCACATTTGTTCGTCCTGCATTTTATCTCAGTGGGTTTTCCAACATCCCTCAGGTTAAGTATTACTATGTCTTCCTGTGTTTTGTCTACATCTTGACTGTTCTTGGGAATAGCATTCTTCTCTCCATTATTTACATGATCAAGACTCTTCATACTCCTAAATACATGATTGTGTTTAACCTGGCTTTGACAGATTTATGTGGTAGCACGGCTCTCATCCCAAAGGTATTAGACACATTTTTATTTGATAGGAGATATATTGTCTATGAAGCCTGCTTAAGTTATATGTTCTTTGTTTTGTTCTTTGCAGCTATGCAGTCATGGACACTTGTCACAATGGCATATGACAGATTTATAGCAATTTGCTTCCCTTTAAGGTACCACAGTGTTGTGACAAAACAAGCTGTTGCTGCAATGCTGCTGTTTGTTTGGGTTTTTTTAGTGAGTCTGGTAGCGTTTCTTGTTGGGCTTATTGATCGCCTCTCCTTCTGCCAGTCTTTGGTGGTAAAGAGCTTTTTCTGTGACCATGCACCAGTATATGCTCTAGCCTGTCACTATGCATCATTTAATGTCATAATGGCATATGTTGCCTTTATAGTAGCCATCTGTATTCCTCTTGTATTAATAGCATTGACATATGTTTGCATTTCCTTAGCTCTGAGCAGGATTGCATCAGGAGCAGAACGACTCAAAGCGTCCAAAACTTGTACTTCTCACCTGATTATTGTGGCTATTTTCTATCTACCGATTCTGGGCACCAATTTAACATCAGTGACCTCGTACATCCATCCTAATCTTAGGATAATAAACTCCACTTTGACACACACCATTCCAGCTTTGCTCAACCCTATTATATACTCTTTACAGACAGAAGAAGTGCTGAACTCTATCAAGAAGATTTTCAAAAGAAAAAGGATCACACATAGAAAATTGTGAACTCTATCATGGATATAATGACGCACTGAGTGTTACAAAAGCATAATTGTGTCAAATAATTATTTTGACTGCTGACTTTTAAGCACTCTAGTTGTACTTTTAGAAATGGTTATTATGTGGTTATTTGTCATTTACTATTGTGCTTAATATGAGATAAAAGGCATGCAATATATATTACTGTATAATTACATCCCATCAAATCAAATCCAACATTTCAGTATCTTATTAATTGTTGTTGTGACTGTACACTGCTTAAGATCATTTTTGGGAAAAAGGCAGTACATCATTTCGTTTACATCAGTTTTTAAATTACACACAATTTCATAATGTGTTAGTAGGTTGGTTAGTTTACAAACAATATCCCAGTGTTGAGTATTATTTTGATTTTGAGTCAGTCTATATAGTCGATTGATCAACTACTCCATAGACAGAAGAATAACCAGCAACTATTTCATTGATTCAGTTATTTTTCAACCAAAAATGCCAAATATTATATAGTGTCAGCTTGTCAGTTTTGAGGATTTACTGTTTTTCTTTTCATTCATGATGATAAACATAATTATTTTTTGGAATGTTGTTTGAATAAAATCCCCAAAATGTATATTCATAGGCTGCATTTGCATTTAATGCTATTTCCTGACAGTTTAAGGATTTATTGGCTAATTCTAGAAAATAATTGGGAAATTATTAATGAGGAAAATGAATGACTATTTATTAAAGTATATATAAGTTTCTGAAATGTTGTGTGTAGAGGGGTATTGGTGTGTATGTGTCATGGCTGACAGAAACAGTGTAAACGAGCAGGACCCAGATGCAGATTCAAAGGGAGACGGATCCAGTGAAGACACTTAAAAAGTGAAAAACAGGCTAAAAACAAGAAAACAAGCAGGTGAGGCAGAAACAGCTACCAGCATAAAACATCAATGAGCCAGCCAGAAGCTGGTGACAATGACATGTTTGAACACTGCTGGTTTAGATGTTCAGGGAACGGGGAACAGGTGTGTGACTGGGGAGGGAAGCACAGGTGATCGAAGATGGGAAAGTCTGGGGACATCTGGTGGGCGGATGAAGAATTGGAGATATAAGGATATTAAAGGACAAACATGAGCCTGCGTTCTTGCCTGTACTTGTGTTCTGGTGGACTTGTGAAACATCATCAGTCGCAGCCCAAGTACTGTTCCAATACAATATACCGCATCTCGCCAAATACAGTCCAAATGCCTGGATGTGACTTGCTCCGCCCATTTTGTCGAGGATGCATTGGAGGTGACTTGTGTGGTCTTTGGACAGCCAGGTATCCCAGAATGCATATCACATTAATGGCTGTACTGCATCCTCATGTCCTCCTGAGTGTGGACTCCCGAGTCAAACTTGCCAAGTCTGAACTTCTAAGCCCACAAGTCTGAACTTAGAATACTTGGTATTGAGAACCGGCTATGGTTAGGGATAAGGAAACAGAGACGGGGGCTGAGGGGAAATAAGTGGAACTAAGAAGCAGATTGTCAGTGCACTCTTAAAACGTACTGCTAAATCAATTTATATCACAGTAAATGATTCAATAAACCATTCAATTTTTACAATAATATTAATACTTGACAACCTTCACTTATCCAGTACAATAAACAGCATCATATAACTCTGAAGCCACATTGATTGAAGTACTATATGCACAAGCATATCAGATTTTAGGCTGCATCATTTTTAGTCATTAAATTATGTCGGCTGAATTCCAACTGAGCCGACAACAGGAGTCATGTCAGCCACCCATACTGTCTCATGCACTATCTGACAGGCATCTTTATTGTACAGCTCTGCTTTTGTGGCACTTTAATCTTCCTTTTTTATCTTTTCCTTTTTTCTGACTCCACTTATTATGTCTAGTGTGTTTGTATATCACTCTGTGGAGGCAAAGCGATTTTGTTAAGGGGGCAGTCACACTGCACTTTTATCTTACATTCACCTCTATTGAAATCCACTTATAAGGTCAGAAAAAGTAACCACATCCATTTGTGCATATTGCAAAGTTCAAGCTTGGTAAAATAATGACTGATAGTTGATATGATGTAAACAGTATTGACAAAAAGAGGCAAACAAGACACAGGGGGAGTCTACAATTTTGGTTGGCTTGCACCATCTAGTGGTTTGTACTTTTCTGTTACTGGATTAGTGGATTACAGTTGAAATACATAAAGCAAAATAGAGGCAGGGTGGTGTGCTGTGTCTTTCCTGTCTATATATTCAAATTTAGGGGCCTACTGTAAAAGCTACCAAGCTAAACATTAGGATTGTTTTGTATTAAAAGGGCTGTAGAATGGCAACTTCTTTATCTAAAGCAGAGAACAAGATCACTTTGGTCGCATACATTTTCAAGTATGAAGATAATATAAACCTGGAGTAATGCTTTCGTAGTAGCTGTAATCTGTATAGTGATCAAGAACTCACATTTTCTCTCATCCCATGTAAGAGTGCTTAGCTCCTGCCTTTTTAGGTAAAGAAAAAAGAGCTGATCACAAATCAGTGCAATCTCAAAGGTTTCAGGGTATATGGTGGTTTCAAATACAGAAAACAACATGTGTGAATATGTGAATGTGAGGTTTACTGATGCAGGACAGGAGCTGAAGATGTAACTCTCTAAATTGGGATGTTGGACTTACACACTTGTGCTTAATATAGACTAAGTTTACCATTAAAGTCGAATAAAATAAAATCTGTCTGACTGTTTGATATTCACAAGTAAGCACATGTGATAATACTGTTTTAGGAACAGCCATAGTAGTGACACAGATTAATAAATAAATGAGTGTCATTCAGGGTGCAGCTTGCACATCGACCCACTAGAGGACACTCCTCCATTAGCTTAAAGTACCATTTTAAGAGTATTGTATAATGTATTGTTATACTGTATCTTATTTTGCAAAGCTTATAAAAGTACAGCTCTATGTATTAAAGTATGTAAGACATTTAATGTTTATTTTCTATAAAACTTTGGTTTACCATACAGTAGATTGTCAAAACTGGAGACACAAACAAACAAACAGTTGTTTGGGGACTAAATTAGTATATATTTCTAGGTTTGGCCTGCTGTGAAAGCTATTTTTAAATTCAGGCGATTTTTTCAGTAATATGAACAAACTAAAACCATAGAAAGTTAGAGGGCAAGTTATTAAAGCTTTGAAATGGCATTATGTGACCAAATTCAATTTTCTGACCAGTGCTAGCACTCTGGTTTTACTAAATTTAAAACTTTTTTTTCTGCAGAAGGTCTTTCACTCACTAACTTCCATTCAATGGTTAAACTCAAGATGCTACCTTGTCAGGCTCCTTTTTGCATATGTGACTAGAACTTGAAATCTAGCATTACGGGATGTAGAGAGGCTACTCACAGCTTATTGACACCATTATGTTTCAGAGTTTCTACATGTTGCTACTGTACTGTGAAAGAATGTTTATTATTTTAGAAGTTCTCTACAGATGATTTAAACCCGGTCTGTGAGTCACGGGGGCATATGGCACAAGACAGTTTCTACAGGGTACTTTCCTTTACTGATGTAAAATGGAGTCAGTGAATTTCACATTCATCAGCATGGTCACGTTGGTCTTGAATTTGAATCCATCATCCTTTTATCAAATATTATCTGCCTGTGTTTGTCTGAACAGTGAATCAGGGTCCTGAGGGGGTCATGTCAGGAGTGTGTCTGTTTTATTGATTGTGTGTTGTGGAAAGTCACCATGCAGTCTTTAAAAGTCTGAACCTGGATCTGGTGCGTGCAACTGATTTTCAGTCATGCAGTCCTTCGTGGCATGGTGTTGCACTGCACAACCAAATAGTCTTTTAAAAACAGGATAACTGGATTTACTGGATTCCTCAAAACACACACTAGAGCTAAAATTAACGTTGTGGCACCACTCAAATGTAATAAATCAAAAGTGTATTATTTAGCAGACAATGACGTACACAGGGATGAATAGTTCACACATTTAAAGCAGGAAATCATCAAATGAAGTGAAGGATATTTTGCAAAGCTTTTTACTTCAGTCACTCAATTCCAAACTACATGAGAAACATAGCTGAAGATTGGAACTTCATGTTGACGTCATAATAAACACATGTTCACTCTTTATCAGTCAAAAATAACATTACTTAGCAGTTGAAGTAGCTTCAAAGTTGGGTTTTGAACAAGAATAGTACAATCAGCTCTTAGAAGATATCTTAGAAGGTCCTCTAAAGATATTAAAACACAAAACCTGCACACACACATTTAAACAATGATGAATTATATCTTTTGAGATCTATTTTGTTCACGCTAAGAATAAGATAGTTTTCCTGCAATGTCTGTTTGCCCAAAACCTGCTTCAGTGGAGGATGAGGAGCAACAGAGCTTTAAGGGAGCTACTCTATTTTGTTCTGTTGTTATTAAGTTTTTTGTTCAACACCTGTGGAATACAGCTACAATAGATGTTACAAAAAAGGTGGTAAAATATCCAATTATACTGTTATGACGTTTTCAGTGATCAATTGACTCACTACAGCCAAAACGACATAAGTTTATTACATGATGCAACTTCATTCATTTCAATTGTTTTACAATCCTATTATTTAACTATGTTTATTAACTTATCTATAAGTTTCTATCCACTTAATTTTGAATTCATATTTCTTATTTTCACTTTTACTCATTTAGCTATTTTTATGTATTTAAAAAAAAATATTTTTATCTATTAGTCTTAATTCCTGCTTTTTTTTTGTATTTTACTAGTATTATTTATTTAAATATTTTAACTTTTATTTATTGATTTGAACTATTTTGCACATAGTATCATTCATTTTACTCTTTTACTATTCTTTGTGAATTATATAGACATTATCAAGATTGCACACAGTTCAGACTCTTAACTGTACAAACACATTGGTCCTAAAATATTGTTGTGTTTTATTAACCCTCAAAGAATGACTTTTGTGTTGGTTCGTTTGTTGTATGCCAATGGTACTTTTTCTCACCAGTGCCAGGGCTCTGATTTTGATCTCTTTGGTTTTCAAAGAGTAAACAATAGGATTGATGCAGGGTGGGATGCAAGAGGCCATCGACAGACTCAGCACACGCTGGTCCGGGTTAATGACTCGCGAGTAAAACCCGATAGTAAAAATGGTAATGAGAGGAATGTAAAATACAGCAACCAGGATGATATGCTCTACACAAGTGGCCAGAGCTTTCACTCGACTGTCCAAAGATTTCATCCTGAACACAGTCACCAGGATACTGACATAAGACAGAAGAATGAAAATAAAGGGTACTACAAGGATTAAAATACTGAGAAAAGATGCTGCAGACCACTGCATTGTGTAATCATTACAGGCGAGTCTAAACACAGGTGCATAGTCACAGAAATAGCTGAACACCCGGACAGAGTTGCAAAAAGACAGTCGAGTCATTATGCCTGTTGAAAATGCTGTTACTCCCAGAGCAAAAGACCAAGTCAAGCCGACAACACAAGACATGCTTCGAAGTGTGTTGATTGAGTTGTGACGCAGAGGGAAACATATCGCAATGAACCTGTCATAGGCAAGTATAGCAAGTGCATATGACTCCAAAGATACAACAGTATAGTAGACATACATTTGTACCAAACACAAGTTGAATGGAACAAAGTTGTCCCTAACAAGGAATACCTTTATCATGCTGGGAATAATGCACGTGTTAAGGAATAAATCAATTACTGCGAGGTTGACCACAGCCAAAAATTTTGGAGTGTGTAAACAATGATTAAAAGCAATTATATAGATCACCAAACTATTGAACAGCACTGTAACCACATAAACAAATGCTAGAAAGATGAAGTAGACACTGATGAAGGGAAAAGTCTCAAATCCGATGATATAGAAGCCAGGAGGATGAATGATGACAGAGTCGTTTAAAACAGTCCTGAGAAAAGACATAGTTTGACTCCCCAGGCTGTGTGCTGGAGGTGGACTCTGGTTAAACGCTCTGGAGCCTGAAGAACACAAACATCAGGTCATATAATACATTAGATCTCTGTAAGGCTGTAAACCACAGTTCATTGAGCACATTTAAACATAACAAATTCATACAACGCACATTCTCACTAAGTTCAAACATTTAAATGTGCTAAAACAAATCATTGAATGCCGCTAACCTGATGTTCTTTAATGAATTATTCAGCACCAGCTCTATTTGATGCCACATCCAAAAGCAGCAAACAAATGACTGCGTCTCTGTCCTGTGTAAAGCGGGAGATATACTCCCTCACTGACCTCTTGAGATAATGACGTCATTTATCAATAACCTATTCAGGGCGTTAATTTGATCCATAAAGAGCCTTGTTGTTGTTTACTCTGATTGAACTTACCTCATCTGATTATTGTCTTGAATGATGATGATGATCCTTTCAAAACAAGGATACATTGATTCCCCAAAGAAAAGTACTGTACATATGTTTGCTGGATCATGGACATGACGTTGCATTGACCCTACAAAAACACTTTAAATATCTTTGCAAAAATAATTTTTACAAATATGGAAGCTTTATGAATTTCTACGTACAAACTGCTGCATACATGTTACTGATGGGTTTGAATATGTAAAAACTGAAGTCTGTAACTTTCTATTCATTTTTATTGTTAAACTGTGTTCAAACTGCGAAACGAGGCAGCACTGATCAAATATGAATCAAAATTCTGTTAATGTATTGCATATTTCTTGCATAAAGTGTTTTCAGACACATATTTAAGTGTACCATTTAGCGGGAAAATGAGTGTTTGTGACCAAGTTGAGGTAGAGAATACAATACTTTTTCACAGATCGATTGTCTCATTGTGCTTCCAGGATATAGTGACATTTTCAGCAAATAGAAAGTTACCGACTTCAGCATTAGATGGCAGCAAACTTGATCTAAAGATCTATAAAAAAATTACTTTTGTAACACTACTTTCATAAGATGTGTTAACTGTACAACTTTTATGAGAAGTGCTTGTACCAAGTGAATAAACAAACACATAGAGTAATTACTTGTTGTTACATAATGTTCCCATGATGCATTTATCATTGAACAGGCCGTTGGGAGCAAAAACGCAATAGTTCTAATCAGCTAAGTTCATGCTGCCGTCACCAGAGAGAGCTACTTAATGACTATTGCGGTAACAAGCCACAACCTTTTACTGTTTAAACTTGAGACTAATTAATCTCTTGTGAACCTATTAACGATTGTAATGCTTAAAACTTATTCAAAGCAAACTTTCTTACCTACAGAGAGGAAAGGCCAGTTTGACTGCACTCAACCAAAGGTGACCACTCTGACCACCGTTGGTTTAATCAGGTGACACCACAAGTTTAACATCCTTTTATATCGTACTGAAGACATATATTTGTAATCTTAAACACAGCTGTTCAGGGTAAAGCTCTATATAATAAAGACACCGTTTCTAAATCCCTTCGAACATGTCTTTGGCATTTCTGTACTCTCATTTCTTCTTACAAACTCATTCTCAGTTACAAACTAACTGCGATAAGTTTCTGTTGGCTGATAAGTCATATTTATCCATTTGTCGCTCCACCACATACACACTTGGAAGTCAAAGTCAGGTTTTTTTTGCAGCTGCTCATACTTTATTTTACACAACAATAATAATTAAATTAGTCTTTCCAAGTGGCACCACCAAACACGTCCTTAACACATCCCAACCAGTATAGCAGAAGTAGTGTGTTTGTGGGTGTGTGAGTTCAACTGGGCGTAGACGCAGCGGTGGTTTGCTGCTTCTTCATCAGCTGTTCGTTCCGGGCGATTTGGAAATTCATCATGCAGTCTTTGAAAGTCTGTACCTGGCTCTGGCACACGCGCCAGTCCTGGTGTTCAGCCATGCACTCCTGAACAGCGTAGTGTAGCTCGGCACAGCCAGTGCGGGATATCATCCGTTCAACAGGGTCATCCTCATCGTCATCTTTGCGGCTGCGGTCGTGGGGTGAAGGGGATGCCATCCTGTTTCAATGCACAGTGCTGACTCAGTGGGTCTCCTGAAAACAACAAATGATTTTATTATTTAACATCATGAACAAGTGATGATTCAGTTTTAGTAACAAGCACGAAACATTCCAGCTGTTCCTTCAGCACACAACATTGTCAAGGCCTCTTTGCCGTGAAATGTATCTATTAAATTTGGTATTATTGCATGTAATATTGTAGTGTATCACATGATCACGGATGTATTTGGATCAATAGGGAACCTAATGTGATAGGAACCTATTTGAATGGAAGTTGTGATAAAGGGGACACTTGAAGAAGTTGGACAGAAAGTTGAACTTGCTGGTGTGATGCTGCTGAGCTCATAATAAAGTGGTAGTTAGTTAATAGTTGACTCATGCTTATTATTGTACACAACTTTTTTCTTTTCTCTTTGACATTTCTGAAAAGGAGTGGGAAGAAGTATACACGCATTTAACTCCATCCATTCTCCATAATTCCTTGTTAGTTAGTTAACAGCTTCCTGTCATAAATGTATTATTATTTTTCTTATTTCTTTCTTATTATTTTTTTTCAAAACCCAACCAATTTTTTTTTACTTTACTTAACAAGTATCTTACAAAATACATTTTATTTCTCATATATTCCTATCAAATATATCTTATAATTTCTTGTATATTTATTTAATGTAATACAAAAACCTGATGTTCTTTAATGAATTATTCAGCACCAGCTCTATTTGATGCCACATCCAAAAGCAGCAAACAAATGACTGCGTCTCTGTCCTGTGTAAAGCGGGAGATATACTTTCCTCACTGACCTCTTGAGATAAGGACGTCATTTATCAATAACCTATTCAGGACGTTAATTTGATCCATAAAGAGCCTTGTTGTTGTTTACTCTGATTGAACTTACCTCATCTGATTATTGTCTTGAATGATGATGATGATCCTTTCAAAACAAAGATACAGTGATTCCCCAAAGAAAAGTACTGTACATATGTTTGCTGGATCATGGACATGACGTTGCATTGACCCTACAAAAACACTTTAAATATTTTTTCAAAAATAATTTTTACAAATATGGAAGCTTTATGAATTTCTACGTACAAACTGCTGCATACATGTTACTGATGGGTTTGAATATGTAAAAACTGAAGTCTGTAACTTTCTATTAATTTTTATTGTTAAACTGTGTTCAAACTGCGAAACGAGGCAGCACTGATCAAATATGAATCAAAATTCTGTTACTGTATTGCATATTTCTTGCATAAAGTGTTTTCAGATACATATATAAGTGTACCATTTAGCGGTAAAATGAGTGTTTGTGACCAAGTTGAGGTAGAGAATACAATACTTTTTCACAGATCGACTGTCTCATTGTGCTTCCAGGATATAGTGACATTTACAGCAAATAGAAAGTTACCGACTTCAGCATTAGATGGCAGCAAACTTGATCTAAAGATCTATAAAAAAATTACTTTTGTAACACTACTTTCATAAGATGTGTTAACTGTACAACTTTTATGAGAAGTACTTGTACCAAGTGAATAAACAAACACATAGAGTAATTACTTGTTGTTACATAATGTTCCCATGATGCATTTATCATTAAACAGGCCGTTGGGAGCAAAAACGCAATAGTTCTAATCAGCTAAGTTCATGCTGCCGTCACCAGAGAGAGCTACTTAATGACTATTGCGGTAACAAGCCACAACCTTTTACTGTTTAAACTTGAGACTAATTAATCTCTTGTGAACCTATTAACGATTGTAATGCTTAAAACTTATTCAAAGCAAACTTTCTTACCTACAGAGAGGAAAGGCCAGTTTGACTGCACTCAACCAAAGGTGACCACTCTGACCACCGTTGGTTTAATCAGGTGACACCACAAGTTTAACATCCTTTTATATCGTACTGAAGACATATATTTGTAATCTTAAACCCAGCTGTTCAGGGTAAAGCTCTATATAATAAAGACACCGTTTCTAAATCCCTTCGAACATGTCTTTGGCATTTCTGTACTCTCATTTCTTCTTACAAACTCATTCTCAGTTACAAACTAACTGCGATAAGTTTCTGTTGGCTGATAAGTCATATTTATCCATTTGTCGCTCCACCACATACACACTTGGAAGTCAAAGTCAGGTTTTTTTTGTAGCTGCTCATACTTTATTTTACACAACAATAATAATTAAATTAGTCTTTCCAACTGGCACCACCAAACACGTCCTTAACACATCCCAACCAGTATAGCAGAAGTAGTGTGTTTGTGGGTGTGTGAGTTCAACTGGGCGTAGACGCAGCGGTGGTTTGCTGCTTCTTCATCAGCTGTTCGTTCCGGGCGATTTGGAAATTCATCATGCAGTCTTTGAAAGTCTGTACCTGGCTCTGGCACACGCGCCAGTCCTGGTGTTCAGCCATGCACTCCTGAACAGCGTAGTGTAGCTCGGCACAGCCAGTGCGGGATATCATCCGTTCAACAGGGTCATCCTCATCGTCATCTTTGCGGCTGCGGTCGTGGGGTGAAGGGGATGCCATCCTGTTTCAATGCACAGTGCTGACTCAGTGGGTCTCCTGAAAACAACAAATGATTCTATTATTTAACATCATGAACAAGTGATGATTCAGTTTTAGTAACAAGCACGAAATATTCCAGCTGTTCCTTTAGCACACAACACTGTCAAGGCCTCTTTGCATTGAAATGTATCTATTAAATTTGGTATTATCGCATGTAATATTGTAGTGTATCACATGATCACGGATGTATTTGGATCAATAGGGAACCTAATGTGATAGGAACCTATTTGAATGGAAGTTGTGATAAAGGGGACACTTGAAGAAGTTGGACAGAAAGTTGAACTTGCTGGTGTGATGCTGCTGAGCTCATAATAAAGTGGTAGTTAGTTAATAGTTGACTCATGCTTATTATTGTACACAACTTTTTTCTTTTCTCTTTGACATTTCTGAAAAGGAGTGGGAAGAAGTATACACGCATTTAACTCCATCCATTCTCCATAATTCCTTGTTAGTTAGTTAACAGCTTCCTGTCATAAATGTATTATTATTTTTCTTATTTCTTTCTTATTATTTTTTTTCAAAACCCAACCAATTTTTTTTACTTTACTTAACAAGTATCTTACAAAATACATTTTATTTCTCATATATTCCTATCAAATATATCTTATAATTTCTTGTATATTTATTTAATGTAATACAAAAAATTATAAACTTATTGATATATTTTAGTATCCAAAATACATATTCATTCAGAATTTTAAAATTAATAAACAAAAAATGAGCATTACATTTAAATGCTGACATGTTAATGCATCAAAAATACAATATATATATATATATATATATATATATATATATATATACCTTTTCAACAGAGTACCATTGCTGGGCAACAGCCATGGTCCTTGTTGACTTCCTGTTAGTGATGTCATTCACATTCACTGCAACAGGAATCAAACTTGGACACATTTAGAATGTTTATGTTTACAACTTTGAAAACGTCTATAGCGACTCTAAAAGGGGGATTTTGCACAGTAAGTACTTTTACATTTGATAGTTTAACGTTAAGCAGGCTGTACCTCGCTAATAATACCTCGGTACTTCTACTTGAGTGCAAATTTTAAACCTGGACTTTTACTCGGAATTTATTATTTTTAAGTAGTTGTATTGCTACTTTAACTTAAAGGTTCAACATGTAGAATGAGCAGAACACCGCCATCTAGTGTCTCAAGATCGTAATCGCAAAAACAGAAAATAATTAAAAGCACTTGGGTTGCCAGATTGGTCAGACCTGGCCCAGTAGCCGGCAGGAGACCGGAGTCGGTTTGAGACTGTTTGAACCCGTCCCCTCCAGCAAATCGCACCATAAAAACAAGTATTGCAGAGGAGTTTGACTGACAGTTAGCGTTAGCAGTTACAGCTAAGAAAACACGAAAGTTAGCTTACTGTTGGGCGTGCGTTTTAATGCCGTTGAACTCCTTTATATCAGTCCATCGAGGGAAAGCTTGGCTTATATGGACCCTCGTTTTTGCCTGTCTCCGGTCACTCAGCTGCTCTGACAAAAAAACAGCTGGAGGATTGGCAAACTCTATTTCACCCAGTGCCAGTCTAAAGTAACTGCGCCAAAAATAAAGTTATCTATCTGTCTATCAAACAACAGACAACTCTGGCAACTCTCAATTCCGGCTGCTATTGGCTGGTACAATGTAAACAGAACGTGACTAAAAGTCATTGTCAAACCCGTAAAAGAAGTTAAAATAATAATTCGAATTAAATATAAATATTAAAAAATATAGCTTTTAATAAAGATTCATTCTACATATTCAACCTTTAAGTACAGTCAAGAAAACACTCGTTGGTGTCAAACTACCGTGGTTATTTAGCGAACATTAAGGTTACGTAATGTCACATAGACGAGCTAAAGGGTAAGCTAACGATAACATGATCGAAAACGGGGCTAGTGAGCACAAATGTTCACATAACTCTGCCTTGTTCTTACCTGTTTATTCTCTTATATGACTGGACTTTTAAAACACACATTCAACGCTGTAATTTCGTTCAGCGGGGGACAGATTTGAGCAGAGGACGCATGTGTAACCGTAAAATAGTTCCGTCGATGCACGGTTCCGCTTCATGCTGAGAAAACCACGGACAGGGAAGTCTTATGGTGATTAAGTTGTACCTTACCTATCAATTAATATATGCATGCACACACACACAAACACGCACACACACACACACACACACACACACACACACACACACACACACACACACACACACACACACACACACACACACACATAAATATGCAATATATCATCTGACCATTTATTTTTAATTATTCGCTTGTTATTTCTTATGTTTGTTAAAAGAGTCCTATCGTTTATCTCGCCTTGTTTATGTGGATGTAATATATATATATATATATATATATATATATATATATATATAAATAATATACAGTATGTATGTATAATATATATATATATATATATATATATATATATATATATATATATATATATATATATATATATATATGGAATTTAATCCGATTTAGCCTCTGTCAAAGCATTTTATGAACTTTAACCTATAATGATGCTATATAAATAAATGTCTTATTATTATTATTATTATTATTTTAAATAGAGCATATGCTGTGTAGAGCGATCACACTCAAAGCTATGCAGTAAAGCGGGCAGACCACATCACCTTTGTGTGGTCCATTTCTTGCTTGTTTATATTAGCCTGATAGCCTTATTTATAATGTTTCGACTTAACATTAAAAACAAACAAAAACATTTCCCAGACAATATGAAGGCCAATGGGCTTTGATGGGCTTAGGGGTGGGCTACTGATTAAACCTTCAAGAAAAAGATGACTAAATGTATAACACTGACTATCTTTTAAATGGGGTGATACAAGCATCTTGTTTGATTGGGTTCCCTAATAGAGTCAACAGAGCCTTTCAAATGGATACAGGTAGTTCACACATGCAAAAAAAGGAGAAAGAAAGTTGCAGTAGTAGCAACGTTTGTTTTTATTTGAAACATTTCGACCATTTCATTAACAAAATATGAAATGACTCATCATACAAGAGTTTGACACATGGAGACTGGGGTTCACGTCCATGCCTGCGATATCTTTAATCTGTAAAATACAGCAACCGGGCTGATATGCTCAACACAAGTGGCCAGAGCTTTCACCCGACTGTCTAAAGATTTCACCCTGAACACAGTCACCAGGATACTGACATTAAGACAGAAGAATGAAAGTAAAGGGTACTACAAAGAAAGTAAGCAAATAGGCCACAGACCACTGCATCGTGTAATTATTACAGGCGAGTCTAAACACAGGTGCATAGTCACAGAAATAGCTGAACACAGCTGCAAAGACAGTCAAAACATACTATTTTGCTAAAACCATACTGAACTAAATATTTAACCAAGACTATATTTTGCCGAACTTTAGTGCTTTGAGGTTAAACATAAACAGGTATAGCCATTTCCCTGTGTTGAAGGAAAGAAAGTAGGTGGTTTCCTACTTTAAAAACAACTTTTTTTTGGAGACTGGGCTGCATGTTGCTAACACATGGTATCAGATAGCAAGACACATGGAATAACAAACTAATGGAAGATAAATCATTAACGTTTGAAACAGAAATAAGACATCATCAGCTGCTCTGAAAGCATCCCCTGTGATGCATTGATATGATTTATAGCCGCTCTGTGATAGTTAATAGTAATTGTTTAGTGGTTTCCATTAATGAACCATCTCATCAAATGTATCATTGCCAAGGAGTTCAAGCAAGCACCCTAACATTTGAAAATAAAATTCAGAAGTGTAGTGCAGACTTTGACAAAACACATGTACAATCAGCGTGTCAAATAACAAACATGTTGTTATTAAAGCCGTTTTAACAAAGAACTGTCACTGCCATCTGTTTATGATCCACTTAACTTAGGGCCTAAATTTTGGGACCCTCCAAGGTTTGCCCTTACATTGGTTTGTGCCAATTCTATTTTTTCTCACCAGTGCCAGGGCTCTGATTTTGATCTCTTTGGTTTTCAAAGAGTAAACAATAGGATTGATGCAGGGTGGGATGCAAGAGGCCATCGACAGACTCAGCACACGCTGGTCCGGGTTAATGACTCGCGAGTAAAACCCGATAGTAAAAATGGCAATGATAGGAATGTAAAATACAGCAACCAGGATCATATGCTCTACACAAGTGGCCAGAGCTTTAACTCGACTGTCCAAAGATTTCATCCTGAACACAGTCACCAGGATACTGACATAAGACAGAAGAATGAAAATAAAGGGTACTACAACCATCAATAAAGTAAGTGAAGAGGCCACAGACCACTGCATTGTGTAATCATTACAGGCGAGTCTAAACACAGGTGCATAGTCACAGAAATAGCTTAACACTTGGACAGAGTTGCAAAAAGACAGTCGAGTCATTATGCCTGTTGAAAATGCTATTACTCCCAGAGCAAAAGACCAAATCAAGCCGACAATACAAGACATGCTTCGAAGTGTGTTGATTGAGTTGTGACGCAGAGGGAAACATATAGCAATCAATCTGTCATAGGCAAGTATAGCAAGTGCATATGACTCCAAAGATGCATAAGTATAATAGGCAAACATTTGCACCAAACACAAGTTGAATGGAACAAAGTTGTCCTTAACAAGGAATACCTTTATCATGCTGGGAATAATGCACGTGTTAAGGAATAAATCAATTACTGCGAGGTTGACCACAGCCAAAAATTTTGGAGTGTGTAAACAATGATTAAAAGCAATTATATAGATCACCAAACTATTGAACAGCACTGTAACCACATAAACAAATGCTAGAAAGATGAAGTAGACACTGATGAAGGGAAAAGTCTCAAATCCGATGATATAGAAGCCAGGAGGATGAATGATGACAGAGTCGTTTAAAACAGTCCTGAGAAAAGACATAGTTTGACTCCACAGGCTGTGTGAGGACGGCCTCTGGTCCGCTGTGCTTAAAAGCTCTCCAGTCTGGAAAAAAAGGAAATGATATCACATAATACATTAGAACATGTACTTCAATTTCCATGCAATTTTGATGAAACACAATCAACCCAAGCAGCATTTGGGAAGAACTCCTAGTAAGTCAAATCATGCTTGAATGTGCTACAAGTCAATAAATAAAGCCTACCAGCTTGTCTGTGAAGAATTGTTTAGCACTATCTCGTGATGCTGGCTCTAAAAGCAGCATGCAGAGGAGTGCATGGCGAACTTGTGGACGATGACATATATCCTCTTCTGATTGATCTCCAGAGGTCAATCAAGGCACAACTTTCAGCTGAGACTGACTCATGCAAAGCCCTATTCATGAAGTCAATCTGACCCTTGAGAGTAGGGCTATAGGTTTTTTTTATTGTATTTAACTTGTCCTACATTTAAAACAAAGGGTTCATTTTTATTAGATTAATCATTAAAAGAAACATACAAGTTTAGCAAATTAAAATTAAACAGAAAAAGGATAGAAAATCCATAAAAAAAATGTTGCTTTGACTATTCACAACCATAGAAAGAGTTGTAAAATAAACATGTGTATTTTTGAAAGTTTTTTCCCACTCCTCTGGAAGAAGACATATTAAAGAATCAAAATAAATTATTGAAATAATTAAGAAATTGCAGATTTAATTATGATTTTAATTTAGTAAAATTATAATGATATATCATAATATATCCACTGTGTAGTTCCACTGAATATTAGATAACACTGGATTCATTTATTTTAAATTTATTATTAAATTGTCTCAGTGTTACAGAATGGAAGAGGCCAACTTTTATTTTTAATGTTTTTTTTTTTTCAAATGAAGCTGTGGTCAGAAACATGATCCAGTCAACTTGTTTGTCTCTGGTGCTGCATAAATTAGAGTTCAGTAAATACTTTTCTCCATTACCGACAATGACCTCCACAACCTCTTGTGTTAAAATCAGACTGTGGTTAAAATATGTGAGTTGAGGAGAACTATCCACAGTGTTATCAATGCTTCATTTACAGTTTTTATGAATGAATGAATGAATGATATCTAAAAATGAAAGTATTGTTGTACTTTTTTAATGAGGGGCTCTTTTGTCAGAACTTTCTAAAGAGTTTTTGACCTATTAGTTCAAAGTGAGTAAACTTTGACAAACACATGCAATGACTTCACTGTTGCATAATGTTCCCAGAAGATGCATTTATCATTAACAGACCATGGTGAACCAAAACAAAATGGTTCTTATGAGCCCAATTTGTGATGCTATCACCAGAGAATTTCAGTTAATGACCTTGCCTTTCACAAACAAACCTTGAACTGTAATCACTTCAGACTAATTAATCTCAGGTGCACCTATTAGCAATAGAATTAATTAACAATGGAGTGAAAGTTTTGTGTGTTTATGTTTCATTCAACTTTTGCTCTAACCTGCAAGTTCTGCTGTGTTTTATAGATTGTATGATTTCTTAAAGGACTCACAAACAATTACTGCCATTATAAACTCAATGTATTAGTTACTGTACATAAATTCTTTGTCTTTTAGGCAAATATCTTCTTGTGAACACTTTGTAATACTCTCAAAAAAGATTTAATTTACACATCTTGCTTCAGTAAATATTACTTTTGTAACTATTTTATTCAGTCTAACAGGGTGCTCATTTGACTTAGAATAAAGATCTGATGATGTGGGTACTTTCAGCTCACTGAATCATTTGAATGTATTGTTCATGGTTTGCTTTGACTTTTTTGTTTTGTGAATTGTTTTTAGCCAGTTAGATTCTTTTAACTGGTTTTGTGCAGTCACAGGGTCAGTTCATAGTAAGAGATGTACAAAATCAGGCAAAATGATGCATTTCAATTATTCCTTCCGCCCATATTTTCTTTGAGCACTGCACTGAACAGTAACACAAAATGTTCCCTTTGAAGCCGTTAATATCCTTGCGGTGTTTATAAAAGCATTATCCAGTTTTACATATTTAAACATTTTTTTAAATGTCAAAAAGCTAAAGTTTCTCTACATAAACATTTCTCCCCTGCAAGTTTTAAAGCATTTTAATAACCAGAGGACAAACAAAACGTCAACATGTGTTGATCTTTGTGGTGCAATGAACCCTGAGAGTTATGCAGTACCTCCGACAAACACAACAATGAGATCTTCTGTTTTATCAGACAATTTATGAGGGATACTTATACAGTACATGTTTCACATATGAGTATTTCATGCAGCATAGGATAATTAATTAAAGCACTCAAATATCATACAATGACATTCAAATAAAGTCAAGTATATTTTAAGTCAGCAATATGCAATTTATTTTGTTTTTGAATTTGGTGTTTTGGTTTAATAATAACAGACTATAAAAAAAATCTATAATATAATGTAAAACAGTAACACAACACAAAGGCTGGTTAGTGAGGTTCTGATCACTGGAAGCAGACTTGAAAGGTGAAGTGAAGTGTAGCACACTCTGGCTCCATATGCATTTCTCTTTAGTATAAATAACGTTTCGGTCCTCAGGCCTTCTTCAAAATTAACATAAACACATGCACAGTTTTGACCGTTGATAATTAAAATCCTCCACAGATGGCTATTTGATGGGGAAGAAAATTGTCATGGGCTGGTTTTCATTCTCTGTACCAGTGCCAGAACTCTGGTTTTAATCTCTTTGGTTTTCAAAGAATATAAAATAGGATTGATGCACGGTGGGATGGTAGAGGCCAGCGACAGGCATAGCACACGGAGGTCTGGGTCAATGGCTCGCACATAAAGCCCCATTAAGAAAATGCTGAATATAGGAAGGTAAAATACAGCAACAAGGACCATGTGCTCAATGCAAGTGGCAAGAGTTTTTATCCTATTGCTTACTGATTTCATCCTGAACACAGTGAACAGGATGCTGATATAAGACAGAACAATGAAAGTGAAAGGGAGCATCAGGTTCACCATACTAGAAGCTGAAGCCACTGACCACTGCAATGTGTAATCATTACAAGCCAGTCTGAACACAGGTGCGTAGTCACAGAAATAGCTGTACACTCTTACAGAATTGCAAAAAGACAGCCGAGTCATGATGGTCGTGCTGTATGCTACTCTTCCCAGAGAGTAAACCCAAGTCCCACCGACAATACAGGACATGATCGGCACTGTGTTGAATAAGTTCTGACGCATAGGTAAACATATCGCAATGAACCTGTCATAGGCAAGTACAGCAAGTGCAGATGCCTCCTGAGATATAACAGTATAGTAGACATACATTTGTAGAAGACATAGATTGAATGGAACAAAGTTATCCTTTAAGAGGAATACCTTAATCATGCTGGGAATAATGCTCGTGTTTAAGAGTATATCAACTACTGCGAGGTTGACAACAGCCAGAAATTTTGGAGTGTGTAAACAGTGCTCACGGGCAATTATGGAGATCAATAAAATATTGAACACTAATGAAACCACATAGACAAACGATAGAAAGATTATGTAGACACGAATGTAGGTAAATGTCTCAAATCCAATGATATAGAAGCCTGGAGGATGAATGATGATAGAGATGTTTACAACAGTCTTGAGAGAAGACATAGTTTGACTCCAGAGGCTGCGTGCTGGGGGTCAATGTGCGGTCCACGGTGTGTACAAGTTATGTGGTCTGAAAAAATTGAAAAATAAAAAAACATGTCATGACTTATCTATCCGATAAATACATCAAACTGACACATATACACTTGTGCATTCGGCATGAAACCATATTTCTTGCTTCTTACCGAACAATATAACATGCAACGGACTACAATCTGCTTTTGGCTCACCTGTTTTGTTGATAATCGTTTTACACAATGTGGCTCCATATGATGCTGACTCCAACAGTAGCCATTGAATGTCTTCATGTCTGTCCTGTGTACAGTAGAAGTTATACTCTCTTTATTGGTCTCCAGAGATAAAACACCGTCTTCTCATTAAGAAATGAATCAGCAAAACATTAATAACCAGTTTGCTTTTACTAGAATCAAAGGTTTAACCCGTGGAGAGTCAGGTGTTGTTTTCCAACTTTTCTTTCAGGCAAAACAAACATGTAAATGTTGTTTCATGTTTCGTCACCTCCGTAAACTTCATCTCAAGAGCAGGAAAACATGCATGTTAAAATGAATGACACTGAAACCTAATCAGCAATGTTTGCAGCAGTTTTATTACTCTCTGCACATTTATAAACAAAACTTTATTTCCATCAGACATTATTAATAACTTGTGCGTCCATCAATTTTGAAGTGTGTGTGAGCCATCTGTTTTCATTTGATTATGTCCTTTAAGGAACTTTAAGGAACTAATAACGAAATAGAAACATGATACAGTTGTTCGGTTTGATGAGGACATGCTCTCAGGACCACAGACAGAGACTTGATTTTGCTGGCTTTGCTTGGAGGCAAAGGCAGATTTACTATCAATATAACTCTGTCATCATCATTTTGAAAGGACATGTAACTTTTTTTTTACTCTCATGAATATTCAAAGTCTTCTACCACATAAATACTTCAAAATTAACTGTAAAAAACTGTCTATACACCCACAGCCCTGCACCTAACAGCATCTTCTCATGCATCTCTGTACTCCATCATAGAAAGTGTTATAGAGTGATAGATGAGACCTGGTCAGAAGTCTCTTGACAAGTCAGGTCTCGCATTTGTCTTGGACTGAATACTGTTACCCTCACCTCTCTCTCATTTGTTTTATACCGACACATGAAAAGTTGTTTTTATATGTCTGTAAACAATCCAATGAGGTGCAGAAGTGTCCATATATTATTTGGGGGAGTGGAGATCTCCTTTCAGGAGGATAAGTGAGATGGTTGCATGATCTGAGTAGAAGCTAAGATGCATTTTACTGTAAACAGCAGCACTCGCCTGATTGTGTCGCCTGTCCTAGGCCCGGAAGCAAATATGCCCATTGACTCCAATACCTGCGGGAAAATTCTGGATACCAATCAAAAGGCTAACTATCTTGAGACCCCCTACTAAAAAACAATCTAGGTGGACATAATTTTAGATCCTTCCAAAATCGAGTTTATGCTTCGCACTCAGCCATGGGCTCGGGAACGGAAACATTTTTACATCCATTTAGTCCTCCCGCGTTCAAGAGAAAATGCCACACAACCAGAAAGAAGCAAGATTCTAAAGCAACCATGTGCCACTGAGCAGCTTTCATAGGATTAAATGGGTGCCATTTTTTCAGTACGACATCCATACTTTTATACGTCCATGGTCTTCCAAAGAAGCCAGCGTCATGCTGGCTCTAAGCAAAACCCTATATGTAGTGCTTTGTGTCCCTCTCGGCCGTCCGTAGTTTTTTACAGACTGGAAGGACACGGATGCCTCAGCTTACCCTTTCTATGTATATACCAAGCCCCAACCCCAGCAACTTCCTGGTTGATCCAATATGGAAGTGTCAAAAACTGCAGTTCTCTGAGTGTCCACTAGGGGTAGTTTGCATAACAGAGCAATTTCTCATTGACCCCCATGTTAAACAGCCCTTTTTCAGAGCATAATTAAACCTATTTAAGGCCTAGTACAAAATACCATTCTAGTCTGTATATTTAGGTCATCTCTCAATGACAACACTGAGGAGGGTGAATTTTTTTGTACCTGCCTACTTGGCCTTCACTTCTCCCCAGAGGTACACATCAGCCAGATGGACGTATCTCCCTCCCTCCAAAGTCACATCAATGCCCTTTTTTGGTCAGAGGAAATGAGGCTGCTTGGCTGCTCTGTAGCTGCTAGGAGAGAAAGAGAGACACAGAGTAGCGGCATTGAACACGAGTCACGATACACACACTTTGGGACAGTGAAACAATAAAATAAAACGTGGATAAAACTCAGAGATAACTGTTGGAGAAATTCCTCAGACGACCTGGACCTCTCTGAGCGCAGTTGGAGGAGCCGCTCTGGAGGAAAAATGCATCGGTGAACAACTGGTTTAAAATGCTAAATTGCTAATGCTAATAGCAAAACGAGCCAACCGTTAGCATACGAGCCAATGTCGGAGCGCTAGCTCCTGGTGCTAATTAGCATCAGGGCAGGCAGACACACTAGATCAGGGGTCCCCAAACTTCTTTCGATAGGGGCCACATCAACTTTCCTTTCTGTGATGGGGGGCCGGGGTCAGTCTATAAAAAACATAACTGGTTTTGTATTTACATGAGTTAAGGTTTTTGTGCTGAGGTGATGAGGATCCTGGCTCCAGGGTGGGAGCAGTCAACCACCATCTCTCCTCCTGACCTTGGGGTGGTCCTGGAAGCATGCAGGCCCTTTAGGAAGGGCAGAGAAAAACACAAGCAGCCCATCAGCAGAAAAGTGCATTACTATACTGACATTTTTTCATATTCATAGTTATTGAATTCAGCAGGCTTACCATATCAGTGTGAGCTGTGGGCTTGCTTCTGACTGGTGAGGAGATTGATGTCAGGTACCATTCCAGTTACAGCCAGTCTCAGAGACTGGTGCAGGTGTTGATCAGAGAGTCTTAAACTTTTCAGATTTTTTTATCAACTTTTAATGTTGGGCTAGGTCTCTTTTAGCACATCGCAGGTCTGCAACTCAGCCAGTTCAAATTGAAAAGAAGGCAGGGTGTCTTTAATGTCTGCAGCAAAAATGTTCTGGATTATGCACATTTTTTGGATTTTCACTAGCCACCCCGACGCCAACCATATTTGTAGCTCTGTCAGTTGTGATGCTAGCCAGCTTAGCCCAGTCTAAATCCAACTCTTCAATTGTATAGCGTACTTTACAAAAAGTATCCTCTCCTGTCGTAGTATCTGTGAGACTTTGTAAAGCTGCCAGCTCCTCGGACACTTCAAAAGATAAATTAACTCCACGAATAAAAATCAGCAGTTGCGCTGTGTCCTGCAAATCATTGCTCTCATCCATTGCCAATGCAAAACACTGAGAATCTTTAGCTTTCTCTTTCAGCTGGGCATGTACCTAATGCACCATTTCTTCAATCCGCCTGGTAACTGTAGACGCGGACAGACTCACTGCGTTCGGCGCATCTCTCTTGTCCGGGCAAACCTCCTCCGCCACAGCGTCCAAACACTTCTTGACAAATTCCCCATCACTGAATAACTTTCCACAGCTTGCAATCAGTTTAGCTACCTTGTTTGGCGTAGCATTGTACTCTGCTGGGCAGCAAATCCACATTTTAGCCAAGCCACCTTTGCTCTCCTCACTTGGCCGAGCAAGCTAGCATAATGCCCTCCATGGTGGGTTTCACCAAACTGCCTTTTCCTTGCACTGGAAAAAAAAATAGTCATCTGTCCACTGCTGTTTAAAAACTCTACACTCCGAATCTATTTTACGTTTCCCCAACAGTTTTGACATTTTCGTTGTCTGTTTTTCTCCTGTTCTCATCGCCCGCGTGCACTTGACGCTTGTTCGCGCGACACTGCGACACGAACGCAGTGACGTCACGTTGCCAAGCTCTATGCATTTTTTAAAGCTCGGCTATGTTTCGAGGGATTGTTTGAGTTCGTTAAGCAAGCCTCTCCAGTTGTCCAGACGGCCGAATGTGTAGTATGTGCGTAGTTTGGGGACCCCTGCACGAGATAATGCTGTAGCATTAATCTGACACTTTAAAGACGTTCATTTTCTATTTTGTTGTTTTTTGTGCACACTGAGCTGTATTATGTATGTGTTTAGCACTTTATCTGTGAACTTTAAGCACATTTAGCCACAATTTACCAACTGTGTACATTAGATATTTTTCTTTCTTAATATCTGATGTTGTGTGTGTACTTTTTACTATATAAAAAGCACAGAATATTTTGATAGCACAGAATGATAATGTTGAATTTGAGAAGTTATTTCAATAACATATGAATATTTGAATGCTGTTTATTTTATTACTGAGAATTGTGATGTCATATTACAACAGTAATTCAGTAAAAATAGTTATTCTCTATTGAAATAGTTTGTCTAGACTTAACATTATTTAAGTTCTATAATTCATTGAGAGCTGAGGAAATTAAAATGAATGCTCTGATCCTACTAATCGTAGGTCAGGTTGAGATTTGGACCTACCTTGATGTTGGAGCCAGTCAAATACGACGCCGCAGAACCTCAATCCTTTAACACCGTTAAGCATACACACCATCCACACACAAGTGAGGTGGGACTGATTTTCCACCACGGTGCTAAATAACTGAACTTTAGAATAAAAAGGCTGCAAACTTTATTTTACCTTTTTATTTTCTGTACTTACCTGGCTAAGAGTTGTAATTGTGTTGTCTTCCCTATCCTGTAATAAATGTAAGCATCATTGTTCTTAAAGAATACACTGTGTTTGTGTCGTTCCTGTGCTATCAGTTGGTCAATCCTGGGCTCCGTAGTCGATCTTTAAGCTTCTGATATCCCTGGCCAATGAACCTAGTTACTATTCTTCTTACTTCAAAGGGTAATGTGCTACATAATGTATCAGATTTAAATTAAATTCTCAATATCTAAAGCACACTGTCGCTAGTGCCGGCAACCAACCCCCTCCCCGACATGCACCGGGTGCGAGGGCCTGTTCATCGCTGCTTTCAGCTTTGATTTATAGTTTTTATTGCACAGGATTTCTGTACTCCTCTCCGGGAACAATCACCTTATCGTGGTGGAGAGGTTTGTGTGTCCCTCTGAACCTGATGGCTGTGTTGTCTGAAGCCTGGGGCTCCTGGTAGACTCTCCCATGGCAGAGTGGTCTCAGGCGAGGGGGCGGATGAAGAATGGTTCAAAAAGACTTTCTGGAAGAACGAGGAAGAGAGAACCTCCGTAGGAAGCCTGGGACTCCCATTCTGGAGCCAGGCCTAGATGGAGGGCCTGGTGGGCGGGTTTGCCACAGAGCCTGGATGGGCACAGCCTGAAAAAGTGATGTGGCACCTCGCCCCTCTCTATACTGTGGGCCCACGACTCACAGGAGGAACCGCTGGGTTTCGGGTGCGCTGCTGCACGGGTGGCAGTGAAGGTGAGCGGCGTTGATGGACCAGACACAGGCAGAAGAGGCTTGGTCTGGGGACGTGGAATGTCACCTCTCTGTGGGGGAAGGAGCCAGAGCTTGTACAGGAGGTGAAGTGCTACCATTTAGATGTGGTGGGGCTTACCTCCACGCACAGTCTCGGTTCTGGAACCGTTCTCCTGGATAGGGGCTGGACCCTAGTCTTCTCTGGAGTTGCCCAGGGAGTGAGGCGACGGTTGGGTGTGGGGATACTCACAAATCCCCGGCTGAGCGCCGCGCTGCTGGAGTTTACCCTAGTGGACGAGAGGGTCTCCTCCTTACGCCGGTGGGTGGTAGGGGGGAAAACTTTGTATGTTGTTTGTGCATATGCACTGAACAGCAGTTCAGAGTATTCGGCCTTTCTAGGAGACCCTGAATGCGTCTTGCATGGGCCTCCAGTGGGGGACTTCAATGCCCACGTGGGCAATGATGGAGACACCTGGAGAGGCGTGATTGGGAGGAACGGCCTCCCTGATCTAAATCCGATCGGCCATCTGTTATTAGACATCTGTGCTAGTCACGGATTGTCTATAACGAAACAACATGTTAGAACATAAGGATGCTCATAAGTGTACGTTGTACCAGAGCACTAGGCAGAAGGTTGATGACCGTTTTTGTGATTGTATCATCTGGTCTGAGGCCGGGATATGTTATCCCAGATGACTCCGGAGGCAGTTGCAAGGTACTGATGGGCCAGAAGGCTTTCAGCCTCAACGGTGTCTGAGGCAAAGCAGCGGGTGTGGGAGAAGTTCGGAGAAGTCATGGAGAAGGAATTTCGGGCAGCTCCAAGGTGCTTCTGGAAATCCATTCGGCACCTCAGGAGGGGGAAACGGGGAACCGTCCAAGCTGTTTACAGTAAGGACGGAACGCTGGTGACATCAGCTGATAAGGTAATCGGGTGGTGGTGAAGGCTGATGGGGAATCATTGTCAATATCTCTGGTGGAAGTCACTGAGGTAGTCAAACTCCACAGTGGCAAAGCCCGAGGGATTGACGAGACTCGTCCTGAAATGCTGAAAGCTTTGGGTTGAGAGGGGCTTTCTTGGTTGACATGTCTCTTCAAAATTGTATGGAAGTCTGGGAAAGTGCCAAGGGACTGGCACATCAGGGTGGTGGTTCCCCTGTTTAAAAAGGGGGACCGGAGGGTGTGTGCCAATTACAGGGGTATCACATTACTCAGCCTTTCTGGTAAAGTATACTCCAAGGTGCTGGAAAGGAGGGTTCGTCCTATAGTTAAAGCTCAGATTGAAGAGGAACAATGCTGATTCCGTCCTGGACGTGGAACAATGGACCAGCTCTTCACTATCGCAAGGATCCTGGAGGGGGCCTCGGAGTATGCCCATCCAGTCAACAAGTGCTTTGTGGATCTGAAGCAGGCATATGACCGGGTCCCCCAGGATATACTGTGGGAGGTGAGGGGGTCACTTCTGTGTGCGATCCAGCAGAAGGGTATTGCAGTCGCTCTACCGTACCGTTGTGACAAAAAGAGAGCTGAGCCGGAAGGTAAAGCTCTCAATCTAATGGTCAATCTTCATTCATACCCTCACCTATGGTCATGCAAGCTGGGTCATGAAAGAAATAACGAGCTTGCGGGAACAAGCGGCCGAAATGGATTTTCTCAGGAGGGTGGCTGGAGTCTCCCTTAGAGATAGGGTGAGAAGTTCAGCCATCCGTGAGGAACTTGGAGTAGAGCCGCTGCTCCTTTGCGTTGGAAGGAGCAGCGGCTCTATTCCCTATGAAGGTGTTCCAGGCATGCCCAGCTGGGAGGAGGCCTCGAGGAAGACCCAGGACTAGGTGGAGAGATTATATCTCCACACTGGCCTGGGAACGCCCAGGGACTCCCCAACTAGAGCTGGTTAATGTGGCCAAGGAAAGGGAAGTTTGGGGCCCCCTGCTAGAGCTTCTGCCCCCGCGACCCGATCCCGGATAAGAGGTTGAAGATGAGATGAGAGATGAGATTTCTGTACTGACAAAGATGTATTCATTTAAAAGAAAAGTAATGTTGTACTTTTTGTGTTTTTGACCTATTAGTTCAAAGTAAGTAAACAGTGACAAACACGTAACTTCACTCTTGCATAATGTTCCCAGAAGATGCATTTATCATTAAACAGACCATGGTGAACCACAACAAAATGGTTCTAATGAGCCCAATTTGTGATGCTATCACCAGAGAATTTCAGTTAATGACCTTGTCTTTAACAAACAAACCTTGAACTGTAATCACTTCAGACTAATTAATCTCAGGTGCACTTATTAGGAATATAATTAACTAACAATGGAGTGAAAGTTGTGTGTGTTTACGTTTCATTCAACTTTTGCTCTAACTTGCTTGTTCTGCTGTGTTTTATAGATTGTATGATTTCTTAAAGGACTCACAAACAATAACTTCCATTATAAACCTTAATTTATCAGTTACTGTACATAAATTCTTTGTTTTTTAGACAAATATCTTCTTGTGAACACTTTGTATTACTCTCAAAAAAGATTTAATTTACACATCTTGCTTCAGTAAATATTACTTTTGTAACTATTTTATTCAGTCTAACAGGGTGCTCATTTGACTTAGAATAAAGATCTGATGATGTGGGTACTTTCAGCTCACTGAATCATTTGAATGTATTGTTCATGGTTTGCTTTGACTTTTTTGTTTTGTGAATTGTTTTTAGCCAGTTAGATTCTTTTAACTGGTTTTGTGCAGTCACAGGGTCAGTTCATAGTAAGATATGTTCAATATCAGGCAAAATGATGCATTTCAATTATTCCTTTGCCCATGTTTTCTTTGAGCACTGCACTGAACCATAGAACAAATGTTCCTTTTCAAGCAGTTAATTCTAAATCATCCTGTATTTATAAAAGTATTATAAAGTGTTACTTATTCATACATTTTTGAAATGTCAAAAATCTAAAATTGTCGTTGTAGAAAGAAGTTACATAATAAACGTTTACATATCTGAGTTCCTCTACAAACCCATTTATACCCTGTAAGTCTTAAATCATTTTAAATAAGATTTATGTCAACATGTGTTGATCTTTGTGGTGCAATGAACCCTGAGAGTTATGCAGTACCTCCGACAAACACAATAATGAGACCTTCTGTTTTATCAGACAGTTTATGAGGGATATGTATGTATAGGTATATACAGTACATGTTTCACATATAGGTATTTCAGGCAGCATAGGAGAGCGATAGCACTCAAATATATTACAACAACATTCAATGACAGTCAGGTATATTTTAAGTCGGCAATATGTCATTTCCTTATCGAATTTGGTGTTTCCTTTCAATTATGACAGAATATAAAATACAAATCTATAATATAATGCTGAATAATATTGTAACATAAAGGCTGGTTAGTGAGGTTCTGATCACTGGAAGCAGACTTGAAAGGTGAAGAGAAGTGTAGCACACTCTGGCTCCATATGCATTTCTCTTTAGTATAAATAATGTTTTTGTCCTCAGGCCTTCTTCAAAATTAACATTAACACATGCACAGTTTTGACTGTTGATAGTTAAAATCATACACAGATGGCTGATGGATGGGGAAGAAAATTGTCATGGGCTGGTTTTCATTCTCTGTACCAGTGCCAGGATTCTTGTTTTAATCTCTTTGGTTTTCAAAGAATAGAAAATAGGATTGATGCACGGTGGGATGGTAGAGGCCAGCGACATGCATAGCACATGGAGGTCCGGGTCAATGGCTTGCACATAAATCCCCATTAAGGAAATGCTGAAAATAGGAATGTAAAATACAGCAACAAGGACCATGTGCTCAATGCAAGTGGCAAGAGTTTTCTTCCTATTGCTTACTGATTTCATCCTGAACACAGTGATCAGGATGCTGATGTAAGCCAGAACAATGAAAGTGAAAGGGACCATCAGGTTCACAACAGACGCATATGACACTACTGTCCAATCCACTGTGTAATCATTACAGGCCAATCTGAACAAAGGTGCGTAGTCACAGAAATAGCTGTACACTCTTACAGATTTGCAAAAAGACAGCTGAGCAATGAATGTCATGGAGTATGCCACTCTTACCAGACCGCAAAGCCAGATCAGGCTGACAACAGAAGACATGGTCTGCACTGTGTTGAATAAGTTCTGATGCATTGGGAAACATATCGCAATGAACCTGTCATAGGCAAGTACAGCAAGTGCATATGCCTCCAGAGATATAACAGTATAGTAGACATACATTTGTAAAAGACATAGATTGAATGGAACAAAGTTGTCGTTAAAGAGGAATACCTTGATCGCACCTGGAACAGTGCTTGTGTTTAAGAGTATATCAACTACTGCGAGGTTGACAACAGCCAGAAATTTTGGAGTGTGTAAACAGCGCTCACGGGCAATTATGCAGATCAATAAAAAATTGAACACTAGTGAAACCACATAGACAAACGACATAAAGATAATGTAGACACTGATGAAGTTAAAGGATTCAAATCCGATGATATAGAAGCCTGGAGGTTGAATGATGACAGAGACATTTAAAACAGTCTTGAGAGAAGACATAGTGCAACTCCACCGGCTGCGTGCTGGAGGTCGGCATTTGGCCCACGGTGTGTAAAAATTCTGTGGTCTGAAAAAGAGAAAAAAGAAAAAAAACATGTCATGACTTCACATACATCAAACTGACACATATACACTTGTGCATTCAGCATGAAACCAAAAATGTTGCTGCTTTTGAGCGAACAATATAACATGCAACAGACTACAATCTGCTTTTGGCTCACCTGTTTTGTTGATAATTGTTTTACACAATGTGGCTCCATATGATGCTGACTCCAACAGTAGCCATTGAATGTCTTCATGTCTGTCCTGTGTACAGTGGAAGTTATACTCTCTTTATTGGTCTCCAGAGATAAAACACAGTCTTCTCATTAAGATATGAATCTTCAAAACATTAATGACCAGTGAGCTTTTACTATAATCAAAGGTTTAACCCGTGGAGAGTGGCATGTTGTTTTCCAACTTTTCTTTCAACCAAAACAAACAAAATGTTATTATTGTTTCGTGTTCCTCACTTATCTTCATCTCAAGAGTCGGAGGACATGCAGATTAAAATTAATGCCGCTTAATAACACTGAAACCCAATCACCCAATGTTTGAAACAGTTTTATTATTCTCTTTGCAAATATAAAAAAACCTTAATTTCCATCATACAGCATTAATAACGTGTATGTCCATCCATTTTGAAGTGGGTGTAAACCCTCTGTTTTCATTTGATTGTTTCTTTTAATAAGGAACTAATAAAGAAATAGAAACATGATATAGTTGTTCGGTGTGGTGCGGACGTGCTCTCAGGACCACAGACAGAGACTTGATTTTGCTGACTCTGCTTGGAGGCAAAGGCAGATTTACTATCAATATTACTCTGTCATCATCATTTTGAAAGGACATGTAACTTTTTTTTTTACACTCATGAATATTCAAAGTCTTCTACCACATAAATATTTCAAAATTAACTGTAAAAAACTGTCTATACACCAACAGCATCTTCCTAACAGCATCTTCTCATGCATCTCTGTACTCCATCATTGAAAGTGTTATAGAGTGATAGATGTGACCTGGTCAGAAGTCTCTCGACAAGTCAGGTGTCACATTTGTCTTGGACTGAATAATGTTGCCCTCACCTCTCTCTCATTTGTTTTATACCGACACATGAAAAGTTGTTTTTATATGTCTGTAAACAATCAAATGAGATGCAGAACTGTGTATATATTATTTGGGGGAGTGGGGATTTCCTTTCAGGAGGAAAAGTGAGATGGTTGATTGATCAGAGTAGAAGCTAAAATGCATTTTACTGTACACAGCAGCACTCGCCTGTTTTTGTCGCCTGTCCTCGGCCCGGAAGAAAATGGACTCCCATACATGCGGGAAAGAGGAGATCAACTCTGAAAAAATGTTTTGCATACCAATCAAAAAGGCTAATTATCTTGAGACCCCCTACTTAAAAACAATTTAGGTGGACATAATTTTAGACCCTACCTAAATCAAAGTTTGTACTTGGAACCCGGTCATGGGCTCGGGTACGGAAACATTTTTACATCCGATAAGTCCTTCAAGACAAAAAGGCCACACAACCAGAAAGTAGCGACATTCTAAAGCAACCATGCGCCACTGAGCAGCTTTCATAGGATTAAACGGGCGCCATTTTTTCAGTATAAAATCTATATTTTAATATGTCCATGGTATTTCACAGTCATGCTGGCTCTGAGCGAAACCGGGTACTAGTGCTTTGTGTCCCTCTCAGCCATTTGTAGTTTTTTATAGACCGGAAGGACACGGAGGCCTCAGCTTGCCCGTTCTATGTGAAAAACAATTAAGAACTTTGTTGCTGGGGAGAATGAGTCAGATAGTTGGCAGATGTAATTGCACACCATTGAGGACTATTTTATGAATGAAGACGGTGAATTTACTGAGCGAGAATTACTCTGTACTTCTGTGGAAGTTGGTGTAAAGCAGGATGTTAGTTAAACCTGAGTTACGTGATAAGACGCAGCCTAGTTACCCTGTAAATGCACGGGGCAAACGGGGCTAAGTGAGCGGGAGTTACTCAGTACTTGTGTGAAATAAGGGGCAACCTAGTGAGCGGTAGGTATGCTCTAAGTCGCGGGCCGTATTATGTATTGTTACCATCTATTTCCATTTCTTATTCATTTATAACAGTGATTTCCAATCCTGCACCTGGAGGGCCACTGCCCTACCTGTTTTAGGTTTCTCCCAGCTCTAACACACGTAATTCTAATGATGTACTCGTTATCAAGTAGCCAAAGCTCGTCATGTGTGATATTCATTAGATTCTGGTGTGTTAGAGTAGGGACAAACCTAAAACACCCAGAGCAGTGGCCCTCCAAGAGCAGGACGGCCCATCCCTGATTTATACCCTTAGTTAGTTTCTCAGTGTCACAGAATGGAAGAGGCCAACTTTTATTTTTAAGGTTTTTTTTAAATGAAGCTGTGGTCAGAAACATGTGATCCAGTTAACTTCTTTGTCTCAGGTGCTGCATAAATAACAGTCCAGTAAATACTTGTTTTTTTTACCGACAATGATCTCCACAACCTCTGTACTGAAAAACATGTATTCATTAACAGACCATGGTGAACCAAAACAAAATGGTTCTAATGAGCCCAATTTGTGATGCTATCACCAGAGAATTTCAGTTAATGACCTTGTCTTTAACAAACAAACCTTGAACTGTAATCACTTCAGACTAATTAATCTCAGGTGCACCTATTAGCAATAGAATTAATTAACAATGGAGTGAAAGTTGTGTGTGTTTACGTTTCATTCAAATTTTGCTCTAACCTGCTTGTTCTGCTGTGTTTTATAGATTGTATGATTTCTTAAAGGACTCACAATCACAAACAATAAACAATAACTACCATTATAAACTCAATTTATCAGTTACCATACATCAATTCTTTGTTTTTTAGGCAAATATCTTCTTGTGAACACAATTACTCTCAAAACAAGTTTAATTTACACATCTTGCTTCAGTAAATATTACTTTTGTAACTATTTTATTCAGTCTACCAGGGTGCTCATTTGACTTAGAATAAAGATCTGATGATGTGGGTACTTTCAGCTCACTGAATCATTTGAATGTATTGTTCATGGTTTGCTTTGACTATTTTGTTTTGTGAATTGTTTTTAGCCAGATAAAGTCTTTTAACTGGTTTTGTGCAATCACAGGGTCAGTTCATAGTAAGGGATGTTCAAAATCAGCCAAAATGATGCATTTCAATTATTCCTTTGCCCATATTTTCTTTGAGCACTGCACTGAACCATAGAACAAATGTTCCTTTTCCAACAGTTAATATTAATTTATCCTTTATTTATAAAAGTATTATCCAGTTTTACTTATTCATACATTTTTGAAATGTCAAAAATCTAAAATTGTCGTTGTAGAAAGTAATTACATAATAAACGTTTACATATCTGAGTTCCTCTACAAACCCATTTATACCCTGTAAGTCTTAAATCATTTTAAATAACATTTATGTCAACATGTGTTGATCTTTGTGGTGCAATGAACCCTGAGAGTTATGCAGTACCTCCGACAAACACAATAATGAGACCTTCTGTTTTATCAGACAGTTTATGAGGGATATGTATGTATAGGTATATACAGTATATGTTTCACATATAGGTATTTCAAGCAGCATAGGAGAGCGATAGCACTCAAATATATTACTACAACATTCAATGACAGTCAAGTATATTTTAAGTCAGCAATATGTCATTTATTTCCTTATTGAATTTGGTGTTTCCTTTCAATTATGACAGAATATAAAATACAAATCTATAATATAATGCTGAATAATAACGTAACACAAAGGCTGGTTAGTGAGGCTCTGATCACTGGAAGCAGACTTGAAAGGTGAAGAGAAGTGTAGCACACTCTGGCTCCATATGCATTTCTCTTTAGTATAAATAACGTTTTTGTCCTCAGGCCTTCTTCAAAATTAACATTAACACATGCACAGTTTTGACTGTTGATAATTAAAATCCTCCACAGATGGCTATTTGATGGGGCTGGTTTTTATTCCCTGTACCAGTGCCAGAATTCTGGTTTTAATCTCTTTGGTTTTCAATGAATAGAAAATAGGATTGATGCACGGTGGGATGGTAGAGGCCAGCGACAGGCATAGCACAAAGAGGTCCTCGTCAATGGCTTGCACATAAATCCCCATTAAGGAAATGCTCAATGCAGGAATGTAAAATACAGCAACAAGGACCATGTGCTCAATGCAAGTGGCAAGAGTTTTTATCCTATTGCTTACTGATTTCATCCTGAACACAGTGATCAGGATGCTGATATAAGCCAGAACAATGAAAGTGAAAGGGACCATCACATTCATGAAACTAACATATGAAACTACTGTCCATTCCACTGTGTAATCATTACAGACCAATCTGAACAAAGGCGTGTAGTCACAGAAATAGCTGTACACTCTTACAGATTTGCAAAAAGACAGCTGAGCAATGAATATCATGGAATATGTCACTCTTACCAGACCGCAAAGCCAGATCAGGCTGACAACAGAAGACATGATCTGCACTGTGTTGAATAAGTTCTGATGCATTGGGAAACATATCGCAATGAACCTGTCATAGGCAAGTACAGCAAGTGCATATGCCTCCAGAGATAAAACAGTATAGTAGACATACATTTGTAAAAGACATAGATTGAATGGAACAAAGTTGTCGTTAAAGAGGAATACCTTGATCGCACCTGGAACAGTGCTTGTGTTTAAGAGTATATCAATTACTGCGAGGTTGACAACAGCCAGAAATTTTGGAGTGTGTAAACAGCGCTCACGGGCAATTATGCAGATCAATAAAATATTGAACACTAGTGAAACCACATAGACAAACGACAGAAAGACAATGTAGACATTGATGTATTTAAAGGTCTCAAATCCGATGATATAGAAGCCTGGAGGTTGAATAATGACAGAGACATTTAAAACAGTCTTGAGAGAAGACATAGTGCAACTCCACCGCTGTGCTGGAGGTCTGCATTTGGTCCACGGTGTGTAAAAATTCTGTGGTCTGAAAAAGAGAAAATTGAAAAAAAACATGTCATGACTTATCTTTCCAATCACATACATCAAACTGACACATAAACACTTGTGCATTCAGCATGAAACCAAAAATGTCGCTGCTTTTGAGCGAACAATATAACATGCAACAGACTACAATCTGCTTTTGGCTCACCTGTTCTATTGCTAATCGTTTTACACAATGTGGCTCCATATGATGCTGACTCCAACAGTAGCCATTGAATGTCTTCATGTCTGACCTGTGTACAGTAGAAGTTATACTCTCTTCACTGATCTCCAGAGATAAAACATAGTCTTCTCATTAAGATATGAATCAGCAAAACAGTAATGACCAGTGAGCTTTTACTACAATCAAAGGTTTAACCCGTGGAGAGTGGCATGTTGTTTTCCAACTTTTCTTTCAATCAAAACAAACAAAATGTTATTATTGTTTCGTGTTCCTCAGTTATCTTCATCTCAAGAGTCGGAGGACATGCAGATTAAAATGAATGACGCTTAATAACACTGAAACCCAATCACCCAATGTTTGAAACAGTTTTATTATTCTCTTTGCAAATATAAACAAAACTTTATTTCCATCATACAGCATTGACAACGTGTATGTCCATGGATTTTGAATCGGTGTGAACCCTCTGTTTTCATTTGATTGTTTCTTTTAATAAGGAACTAATAAAGTAATAGAAACATGATACAGTTGTTCGGTTTGGTGCGGACGTGCTCTCAGGACCACGGACAGAGACTTGATTTTGCTGGCTTTTCTTTGGAGGCAAAGGCAGACTTACTATCAATATTACTCTGTCATCATCATTTTGAAAGCACATGTAACTTTTTTTTACTCTCATGAATATTCAAAATCTTCTACCACATAAATATTTCAAAATTAACTGTAAAAAACTGTCTATACACCCACAGATCTGCACCTAACAGCATCTTCTCATGCATCTCTGTACTCCATCATAGAAAGTGTTATAGAGTGATAGATGAGACCTGGTCAGAAGTCTCTCGACAAGTCAGGTGTCACATTTGTCTTGGACTGAATAATGTTGCCCTCACCTCTCTCTCATTTGTTTTATACCGACACATGAAAAGTTGTTTTTATATGTCTGTAAACAATCAAATGAGATGCAGAACTGTGTATATATTATTTGTGGGAGTGGGGATTTCCTTTCAGGAGGAAAAGTGAGATGGTTGATTGATCAGAGTAGAAGCTAAAATGCATTTTACTGTAAACGGCAGCACTCGCCTGTTTGTGTCGCCTGTCCTCGGCCCGGAAGCAAATGGACTCCCATACATGCGGGAAAGAGGAGATCAACTCTTAAAAAATGTTTTGCATACCAATCAAAAAGGCTAGTTATCTTGAGACCCCCTACTTAAAAACAATTTAGGTGGACATAATTTTAGACCCTACCTAAATCAAAGTTTGTACTTGGAACCCGGTCATGGGCTCGGGTACGGAAACATTTTTACATCCGATAAGTCCTTCAAGACAAAAAGGCCACACAACCAGAAAGTAGCGACATTCTAAAGCAACCATGCGCCACTGAGCAGCTTTCATAGGATTAAACGGGCGCCATTTTTTCAGTATAAAATCTATATTTTAATATGTCCATGGTATTTCACAGTCATGCTGGCTCTGAGCGAAACCGGGTACTAGTGCTTTGTGTCCCTCTCAGCCATTTGTAGTTTTTTATAGACCGGAAGGACACGGAGGCCTCAGCTTGCCCGTTCTATGTGAAAAACAATTAAGAACTTTGTTGCTGAGGAGAATAAGTCAGATTGTTGGCAGATGTAATTGCACACCATTGAGGACTATTTTATGAATGAAGACGGTGAATTTACTGAGCGAGAATTACTCTGTACTTCTGTGGAAGTTGGTGTAAAGCAGGATGTTAGTTAACCTGAGTTACGTGATAAGACGCAGCCTAGTTACACTGTAAATGCACGGGGCAAACGGGGCTAAGTGAGCGGGAGTTACTCAGTACTTGTGTGAAATAAGGGGCAACCAAGTGAGCGGTAGGTATGCTCTAAGTCGCGGGCCGTATTATGTATTGTTACCATCTATTTCCATTTCTTATTCATTTATAACAGTGATTTCCAATCCTGCTCCTGGAGGGCCACTGCCCTACCTGTTTTAGGTTTCTCCCAGCTCTAACACACGTGATTCTAATGATGTACTCGTTATCAAGTAGCTGAAGCTCGTCATGTGTGATGTTCATTAGATTCTGGTGTGTTAGAGTAGGGACAAACCTAAAACACCCAGAGCAGTGGCCCTCCAAGAGCAGGACGGCCCATCCCTGATTTATACCCTTAGTTAGTTTCTCAGTGTCACAGAATGGAAGAGGCCAACTTTTTTTTTAAAGTTTTTTTTTTAAATGAAGCTGTGGTCAGAAACATGTGATCCAGTTAACTTGTTTGTCTCAGGTGCTGCATAAATAACAGTCCAGTAAATACTTGTTTTGTTTACTGACAATGACCTCCACAACCTCTGTACTGAAAAACATGTATTCATTAACAGACCATGGTGAACCAAAACAAAATGGTTCTAATGAGCCCAATTTGTGATGCTATCACCAGAGAATTTCAGTTAATGACCTTGTCTTTAACAAACAAACCTTGAACTGTAATCACTTCAGACTAATTAATCTCAGGTGCACCTATTAGCAATAGAATTAACTAACAATGGAGTGAAAGTTGTGTTGGTTCATGTTTCATTCAACTTTTGCTCTAACCTGCTTGTTCTGCTGTGTTTTATAGATTGTATGATTTCTTAAAGGACTCACAAACACAAACAATAAACAATAACTACCATTATAAACTCAATTGATCAGTTACTGTACATAAATTCTTTGTTTTTTAGGCAAATATCTTCTTGTGAACACAATTACTCTCAAAAAAGATTTAATTTACACATCTTGCTTCAGTAAATATTATTTTTGTAACTATTTTATTCAGTCTAACAGGGTGCTCATTTGACTTAGAATAAAGATCTGATGATGTGGGTACTTTCAGCTCACTGAATCATTTGAATGTATTGTTCATGGTTTGCTTTGACTATTTTGTTTTGTGAATTGTTTTTAGCCAGATAAATTATTTTAAGTTGTTTTGTGCAGTCACAGAGTCAGTTCATAGTAAGAGATGTTCAATATCAGGCAAAATGATGGATTTTAATTATTCCTTTGCCATTTTTTTTCTTTGAGCACTGCACTGAACCATAGCACAAATGTTCCTTTTCCAACAGTTAATATTAATTTATCCTTTATTTCTAAAAGTATTATCCAGTTTTACTTATTCATACATTTTTGAAATGTCAAAAATCTAAAATTGTCGTTGTAGAAAGAAGTTACATAATAAACGTTTACATATCTGAGTTCCTCTACAAACCCATTTATACCCTGTAAGTCTTAAATCATTTTAAATAACATTTATGTCAACATGTGTTGATCTTTGTGGTGCAATGAACCCTGAGAGTTATGCAGTACCTCAGACAAACACAATAATGAGACCTTCTGTTTTATCAGACATTTTATGAGGGTAATGTATGTATAGGTATATACAGTATATGTTTCACATATGAGTATTTCAGGCAGCATAGGAGAGCGATAGCACTCAAATATATTACTACAACATTCAATGACAGTCAAGTATATTTTAGTTCCGCAATATGTCATTTATTTCCTTATTGAATTTGGTGTTTCCTTTCAATTATGACAGAATATAAAATACAAATCTATAATATAATGCTGAATAATAACGTAACACAAAGACTGGTTAGTGAGGTTCTGATCACTGGAAGCAGACTTGAAAGGTGAAGAGAAGTGTAGCACACTCTGGCTCCATATGCATTTCTCTTTAGTATAAATAACGTTTTTGTCCTCAGGCCTTCTTCAAAATTAACATTAACACATGCACAGTTTTGACCGTTGATAATTAAAATCCTCCACAGATGGTTATTTGATGGGGCTGGTTTTTATTCCCTGTACCAGTGCCAGAATTCTGGTTTTAATCTCTTTGGTTTTCAATGAATAGAAAATAGGATTGATGCACGGTGGGATGGTAGAGGCCAGCGACAGGCATAGCACAAAGAGGTCCTCGTCAATGGCTTGCACATAAATCCCCATTAGGGAAATGCTCAATGCAGGAATGTAAAATACAGCAACAAGGACCATGTGCTCAATGCAAGTGGCAAGAGTTTTTATCCTATTGCTTACTGATTTCATCCTGAACACAGTGATCAGGATGCTGATATAAGCCAGAACAATAAAAGTGAAAGGGACCATCACATTCATGAAACTAACATATGAAACTACTGTCCATTCCACTGTGTAATCATTACAGACCAATCTGAACAAAGGCGTGTAGTCACAGAAATAGCTGTACACTCTTACAGATTTGCAAAAAGACAGCTGAGCAATGAATATCATGGAATATGTCACTCTTACCAGACCGCAAAGCCAGATCAGGCTGACAACAGAAGACATGATCTGCACTGTGTTGAATAAGTTCTGATGCATTGGGAAACATATCGAAATGAACCTGTCATAGGCAAGTAAAGCAAGTGCATATGCCTCCAGAGATATAACAGTATAGTAGACATACATTTGTAAAAGACATAGATTGAATGGAACAAAGTTGTCGTTAAAGAGGAATACCTTGATCGCACCTGGAACAGTGCTTGTGTTTAAGAGTATATCAATTACTGCGAGGTTGACAACAGCCAGAAATTTTGGAGTGTGTAAACAGCGCTCACGGGCAATTATGCAGATCAATAAAATATTGAACACTAGTGAAACCACATAGACAAACGACAGAAAGACAATGTAGACATTGATGTATTTAAAGGTCTCAAATCCGATGATATAGAAGCCTGGAGGTTGAATGATGACAGAGACATTTAAAACAGTCTTGAGAGAAGACATAGTGCAACTCCACCGCTGTGCTGGAGGTCTGCATTTGGTCCACGGTGTGTAAAAATTCTGTGGTCTGAAAAAGAGAAAATTGAAAAAAAACATGTCATGACTTATCTTTCCAATCACATACATCAAACTGACACATAAACACTTGTGCATTCAGCATGAAACCAAATATTTTTGCTGCTTCTGAGCGAACAATATAACGTGCTACAGACTACAATCTGCTTTTGGCTCACCTGTTCTATTGCTAATCGTTTTACACAATGAGGCTCCATATGATGCTGACTCCAACAGTAGCCATTGAATGTCTTCATGTCTGTCCTGTGTACAGTGGAAGTTATACTCTCTTTATTGGTCTCCAGAGATAAAACACCGTCTTCTCATTAAGAAATGAATCTTCAAAACAGTAATGACCAGTGAGCTTTTACTATAATCAAAGGTTTAACCCGTGGAGAGTGGCATGTTGTTTTCCAACTTTTCTTTCAACCAAAACAAACAAAATGTTATTATTGTTTTGTGTTCCTCAGTTATCTTCATCTCAAGAGTCGGAGGACATGCAGATTAAAATGAATGACGCTTAATAACACTGAAACCCAATCACCCAATGTTTGAAACAGTTTTATTATTCTCTTTGCAAATATAAACAAAACTTTATTTCCATCATACAGCATTGATAACGTGTATGTCCATGGATTTTGAAGTGTGTGTGAACCCTCTGTTTTCATTTGATTGTTTCTTTTAATAAGGAACTAATAAAGTAATAGAAACATGATATATTTTTTCGGTGTGGTGTGGACGTGCTCTCAGGACCACAGACAGAGACTTGATTTTGCTGGCTTTTCTTGGAGGCAAAGGCAGATTTACTATCAATATTACTCCGTCATCATCATTTTGAAAGGACATGTAACTTTTTTTTTTACACTCATGAATATTCAAAGTCTTCTACCACATAAATATTTCAAAATTAACTGTAAAAAACTGTCTATACACCCACAGCTCTGCTCCTAACAGCATCTTCTCATGGATCTCTGTACTCCATCATAGAAAGTGTTATAGAGTGATAGATGAGACCTGGTCAGAAGTCTCTCGACAAGTCAGGTCTCACATTTGTCTTGGACTGAATACTGTTACCCTCACCTCTCTCTCATTTGTTTTATACCGACACATGAAAAGTTGTTTTTATATGTCTGTAAACAATCAAATGAGATGCAGAACTGTGTATATATTATTTGGGGGAGTGGGGATTTCCTTTCAGGAGGAAAAGTGAGATGGTTGATTGATCAGAGTAGAAGCTAAAATGCATTTTACTGTAAACGGCAGCACTCGCCTGTTTGTGTCGCCTGTCCTCGGCCCGGAAGCAAATGGACTCCCATACATGCGGGAAAGAGGAGATCAACTCTGAAAAAATGTTTTGCATACCAATCAAAAAGGCTAATTATCTTGAGACCCCCTACTTAAAAACAATTTAGGTGGACATAATTTTAGACCCTACCTAAATCAAAGTTTGTACTTGGAACCCGGTCATGGGCTCGGGTACGGAAACATTTTTACATCCGATAAGTCCTTCAAGACAAAAAGGCCACACAACCAGAAAGTAGCGACATTCTAAAGCAACCATGCGCAACTGAGCAGCTTTCATAGGATTAAACGGGCGCCATTTTTTCAGTATAAAATCTATATTTTAATATGTCCATGGTATTTCACAGTCATGCTGGCTCTGAGCGAAACCGGGTACTAGTGCTTTGTGTCCCTCTCAGCCATTTGTAGTTTTTTATAGACCGGAAGGACACGGAGGCCTCAGCTTGCCCGTTCTATGTGAAAAACAATTAAGAACTTTGTTGCTGAGGAGAATAAGTCAGATTGTTGGCAGAGGTAATTGCACACCATTGAGGACTATTTCATGAATGAAGACGGTGAATTTACTGAAAACGCTACACGGGGTCCCTTTAACAATCATATAGCGCATTTTGTTAATATCTAATAAAAATGTGTTTAAGTGCATACATGTATATTTAATCATAATTTAAATTTAGTAAAATGGTAATAATACAGTATATTATAATATATCCTCTGTGTAGTTCCACTGATTATTATATAATACTTGATTAATGTATTTGGTAAAATACAACTTAGAGTGCACCTACTGCTCACTTTCCGCTTAGGTTTCCCCTTATTTCACACAAGTACTGAGTAACTCCCGCTCACGTCCCCACCTGGTTCCCACATGCATTTACAGTCAGTGCATTTACATTCACATCAATAACCCGAATATGGCCTGACCCCAGTTAAGGGAATGATAACATTATTGGAGTTCCCCTTGTATACGTGAGATGGGTTGAATGGGAAAATGACAGAGTAACTCGACCTGTGGTACAGTAGGTGGCGCTCTGTCAACATACAGCTGGACTGAATATTGCCTTTTTTCTAGTTTACCTTTGTCAAAATCACAAACAGCCGACTTTTGGACGGAATTACGACTGAAACAGGTCTTCTTGGTAGTAATGTTACTTGCTGTCGCGAAGCCCTCCCTTTGTTGAAATGTAAGGCTTTGTTAATGTTGTTTTTTTCACGTTGTTTTCTGTGCCGTTGCTTCCTGGTTTATTTTATTTCCGGGTCAAAAGCCATTGCTACGGAGTGGGGTGCATGTGCAGACAAGAAACGCAATAGAAACATGAGAACGCTGTTTACATGCACGAATAATCAGGGAACTGAAGGATTTCTCTAGGTCTGTTAAACGGGTATGAGAACCCTTATTTTACCCGGGATATGGTGTTTACATGGTGTTTAAAAAAACGGCGTATGCCATTTACCCGATTATAATCGGGTTTTTAAACTGCAGGTAAAATCACTTAATGTAACTAGGCTGCGTCTTATCACATAAATCAGGTTAACTTACACCCTGCTTTACACAAACTTCCACAGAAGTACAGAGTAACTCTCGCACACTCGCCCCACTAATTTCCACGCATTTTACAGTATAACTAAGCTGTGACTTAGAGCCAACTCCCGTACACACTAAGGAGGGGATAGCGGTGAACACTTTATAATCAATCCCTCTACCCTGTAGTTACTTGGTAACTCCGGGTCAACTACAGTGTAGATACAGCACATCATTGTACGGGAGTTACGCTCTAAGACACAGCCTAGTTATACTGTAAGACGCATGGAAATTTGGGGCGGAAGTGAGCGAGAGTTACTCTGTACTTCTGTGGTAGTTGGTGTAAAGCAGGATGTTAGTTAAACCTGAGTTACGTGATAAGACGCAGCCTAGTTACACTGTAAATGCACGGGGCAAACGGGGCTAAGTGAGCGGGAGTTACTCAGTACTTGTGTGAAATAAGGGGCAACCAAGTGAGCGGTAGGTATGCTCTAAGTCGCGGGCCGTATTATGTATTGTTACCATCTATTTCCATTTCTTATTCATTTATAACAGTGATTTCCAATCCTGCACCTGGAGGGCCACTGCCCTACCTGTTTTAGGTTTCTCCCAGCTCAAACACACGTGATTCTAATGATGTGCTCGTTATCAAGTAGCTGAAGCTCGTCATGTGTGATATTCATTAGATTCTGGTGTGTTAGAGTAGGGACAAACCTAAAACACCCAGAGCAGTGGCCCTCCAAGAGCAGGACGGCCCATCCCTGATTTTTACCCTTAGTTAGTTTCTAAGTGTCACAGAATGGAAGAGGCCAACTTTTATTTTTAAGGTTTTTTTTAAATGAAGCTGTGGTCAGAAACATGTGATCCAGTTAACTTGTTTGTCTCAGGTGCTGCATAAATAACAGTCCAGTAAATACTTGTTTTGTTTACTGACAATGACCTCCACAACCTCTGTACTGAAAAACATGTATTCATTAACAGACCATGGTGAACCAAAACAAAATGGTTCTAATGAGCCCAATTTGTGATGCTATCACCAGAGAATTTCAGTTAATGACCTTGTCTTTAACAAACAAACCTTGAACTGTAATCACTTCAGACTAATTAATCTCAGGTGCACCTATTAGCAATAGAATTAACTAACAATGGAGTGAAAGTTGTGTGTGTTTACGTTTCATTCAACTTTTGCTCTAACCTGCTTGTTCTGCTGTGTTTTATAGATTGTATGATTTCTTAAAGGACTCACAAACACAAACAATAAACAATAACTACCATTATAAACTCAATTTATCAGTTACTGTACATAAATTCTTTTTTTTTTTAGGCAAATATCTTCTTGTGAACACAATTACTCTCAAAAAAGATTTAATTTACACATCTTGCTTCAGTAAATATTACTTTTGTAACTATTTTATTCAGTCTAACAGGGTGCTCATTTGACTTAGAATAAAGATCTGATGATGTGGGTACTTTCAGCTCACTGAATCATTTGAATGTATTGTTCATGGTTTGCTTTGACTTTTTTGTTTTGTGAATTGTTTTTAGCCAGATAAATTATTTTAAGTTGTTTTGTGCAGTCACAGGGTCAGTTCATAGTAAGAGATGTTCAATATCAGGCAAAATGATGCATTTCAATTATTCCTTTGCCATTTTTTTCTTTGAGCACTGCACTGAACCGTAGAACAAATGTTCCTTTTCCAACAGTTAATATTAATTTATCCTGTGTTTATAAAAGTATTATCCAGTTTTACTTATTCATACATTTTTGAAATATCAAAACTCTATAATTGTCGTTGTAGAAAGTAATTACATAATAAACGTTTACATATCTGAGTTCCTCTACAAACCCATTTATACCCTGTAAGTCTTAAATCATTTTAAATAACATTTATGTCAACATGTGTTGATCTTTGTGGTGCAATGAACCCTGAGAGTTATGCAGTACCTCAGACAAACACAATAATGAGACCTTCTGTTTTATCAGACAGTTTATGAGGGATATGTATGTATAGGTATATACAGTACATGTTTCACATATAGGTATTTCAAGCAGCATAGGAGAGCGATAGCACTCAAATATATTACAACAACCTTCAATGACAGTCAAGTATATTTTATGTCGGCAATATATAATTTCCTTATTGAATTTGGTGTTTTCTTTTAAATTATGACAGAATAGTAAATACAAATCTATAATATAATGCTGAATAATAACGTAACATAAAGGCTGGTTAGTGAGGTTCTGATCACTGGAAGCAGACTTGAAAGGTGAAGAGAAGTGTAGCACACTCTGGCTCCATATGCATTTCTCTTTAGTATAAATAATGTTTCGGTCCTCAGGCCTTCTTCAAAATTAACATAAACACATGCACAGTTTTGACCGTTGATAGTTAAAATCCTCCACAGATGGTTATTTGATGGGGCTGGTTTTTATTCCTTGTACCAGTGCCAGAACTCTGGTTTTAATCTCTTTGGTTTTCAAAGAATAGAAAATAGGATTGATGCACGGTGGGATGGTAGAGACCAGCGACAGGCATAGCAAATGGAGGTCCGGGTCAATGGCTTGCACATAAATTCCCATTAAGGAAATGCTGAATATAGGAAGGTAAAATACAGCAACAAGGACCATGTGCTCCATGCAAGTGGCAAGAGTTTTCTTCCTATTGATTACTGATTTCATCCTGAACACAGTGATCAGGATGCTGATATAAGCCAGAACAATGAAAGTGAAAGGGACCATCAGGTTCACCACAGTTGCATATGACACTACTGTCCAATCCAATGTGTATTCATTACAGGACAATCTGAACAAAGGTGCGTAGTCACAGAAATAGCTGTACACTCTTACAGATTTGCAAAAAGACAGATGAGCAGTGAATGTCATGGTATATATCACTCTTGCCAGACCGCAAAGCCAGATCACGCTGACAATAGAAGACATGATCTGCACTGTGTTGAATACGTTCTGACGCATAGGTAAACATATCGCAATGAACCTGTCATAGGCAAGTACAGCAAGTGCATATGCCTCCAGAGATATAACAGTATAGTAGACATACATTTGTAGAAGACATAGATAGAATGGAACAAAGTTGTCGTTAAAGAGGAATACCTTGATCACGCTGGGAATAATGCACGTGTTTAAGAGTATATCAATTACTGCGAGGTTGACAACAGCCAGAAATTTTGGAGTGTGTAAACAGCGCTCACGGGCAATTATGGAGATCAATAAAATATTGAACACTAGTGAAACCACATAGACAAACGACAGAAAGACAATGTAGACGCTGATGTAGTTAAAGGTCTGAAATCCGATGATATAGAAGCCTGGAGGTTGAATGATGACAGAGACATTTAAAACAGTCTTGAGAGAAGACATAGTGCAAGTTCACCAGCGTGCTGGAGGTCTGCATTTGGTCCACGGTGTGTAAAAATTCTGTGGTCTGAAAAAGAGAAAAAAGAAAAAAAACATGTCATGACTTATCTTTCCAATCACATACATCAAACTGACACATAAACACTTGTGCATTCAGCATGAAACCAAAAATGTTGCTGCTTTTGAGCGAACAATATAACATGCAACAGACTACAATCTGCTTTTGGCTCACCTGTTCTATTGCTAATCGTTTTACACAATGTGGCTCCATATGATGCTGACTCCAACAGTAGCCATTGAATGTCTTCATGTCTGACCTGTGTACAGTAGAAGTTATACTCTCTTTATTGGTCTCCAGAGATAAAACATAGTCTTCTCATTAAGATATGAATCAGCAAAACAGTAATGACCAGTGAGCTTTTACTACAATCAAAGGTTTAACCCGTGGAGAGTGGCATGTTGTTTTCCAACTTTTCTTTCAATCAAAACAAACAAAATGTTATTATTGTTTCGTGTTCCTCAGTTATCTTCATCTCAAGAGTCGGAGGACATGCAGATTAAAATGGATGATGCTTAATAACACTGAAACCCAATCACCCAATGTTTGAAACAGTTTTATTATTCTCTTTGCAAATATAAACAAAACTTTATTTCCATCATACAGCATTGATAACGTGTATGTCCATGGATTTTGAATCGGTGTGAACCCTCTGTTTTCATTTGATTGTATCTTTTAATAAGGAACTAATAAAGAAATAGAAACATGATATATTTGTTCGCAGTGGTGCGGACGTGCTCTCAGGACCACGGACAGAGACTTGATTTTGCTGGCTTTGCTTGGAGGCAAAGGCAGACTTACTATCAATATTACTCTGTCATCATCATTTTGAAAGGACATGTAACTTTTTTTTTTACACTCATGAATATTCAAAATCTTCTACCACATAAATATTTCAAAATTAACTGTAAAAAACTGTCTATACACCCACAGCCCTGCTCCGAACAGCATCTTCTCATGCATCTCTGTACTCAATCATAGAAAGTGTTATAGAGTGATAGATGAGACCTGGTCAGAAGTCTCTCGACAAGTCAGGTGTCACATTTGTCTTGGACTGAATAATGTTGCCCTCACCTCTCTCTCATTTGTTTTAGGCATACACAGGGAAAATTGTTTTGATATGTCTGTAAATGATCAAATAAGATGCAGAAGTGGGTATATATGAAGTGGAGGAGTCAGGACCTTCTTTTAGGAAGACAAGTGAGATGGCCGCATGGTCTGAGTGGAAGAGAATATGCATTTTACTATACACAGCAGCACTCGCCTGTTTTTGTCGCCTGTCCTAGGCCCATAAGCAAATGTGCCCATTGACTCCCATACATGCGGGATAGAGGAGATCACCTGGAAGCTTGATAGGCTTTTGAGAAAACATATTTACATGTATATATGTTTAATAAAGGGAAAAGTGAGATGGTTGATTGATCAGAGTAGAAGCTAAAATGCATTTTACTGTAAACGGCAGCACTCGCCTGTTTTTGTCGCCTGTCCTCGGCCCGGAAGAAAATTGAGTCCCATACATGCGGGAAAGAGGAGATCAACTCTGAAAAAATGTTTTGCATACCAATCAAAAAGGCTAGTTATCTTGAGACCCCCCCCCCCCCCCCCCCCAGATGTAATTGCACACCATTGAGGACTATTTCATGAATGAAGACGGTGAATTTACTGAAAACGCTACACGGGGTCCCTTTAACAAACATATAGCGCATTTTGTTAATATCTAATAAAAATGTGTTTAAGTGCATACATGTGTATTTAATCATAATTTAAATTTAGTAAAATGGTAATAATATATTATAATATATCCTCTGTGTAGTTCCACTGATTATTATATAATACTTGATTAATGTATTTGGTAAAATACAACTTAGAGTGCACCTACTGCTCACTTTCCGCTTAGGTTTCCCCTTATTTCACACAAGTACTGAGTAACTCCCGCTCACGTCCCCACCTGGTTCCCACATGCATTTACAGTCAGTGCATTTACATTCACATCAGTAACCCGAATAAGGCCTGACCCCAGTTAAGGGAATGATCACATTATTGAAGTTCCCCTTGTATACGTGAGATGGGTTGAATGGGAAAATGACAGAGTAACTCGACCTGTGGTACAGTAGGTGGCGCTCTGTCAACATACAGCTGGACTGAATATTGCTTTTTTCTAGTTTACCTTTGTCAAAAATCACAAACAGCCGACTTTTGGACGGAATTACGACTGAAACAGGTCTTCTTGGTAGTAATGTTACTTGCTGTCGCGAAGCCCTCCCTTTGTTGAAATGTAAGGCTTTGTTAATGTTGTTTTTTTCACGCTGTTTTCTGTGCCGTTGCTTCCTGGTTTATTTTATTTCCGGGTCAAAAGCCATTGCTGCGGAGTGGGGTGCATGTGCAGACAAGAAACGCAATAAAAACATGAGAACGCTGTTTACATGCACGAATAATCAGGGAACTGAAGGAGTTCTCTAGGTCTGTTAAACGGGTATGAGAACCCTTATTTTACCCGGGATATGGTGTTTACATGGTGTTTAAAAAAACGGCGTATGCCATTTCCCTGATTATAATCGGGTTTTTAAACTGCAGGTAAAATCACTTAATGTAACTAGGCTGCGTCTTATCACATAAATCAGGTTAACTTACACCCTGCTTTACACCAACTTCCACAGATGTACAGAGTAACTCTCGCACACTCGCCCCACTAATTTCCACGCATTTTACAGTATAACTAAGCTGTGACTTAGAGCCAACTCCCGTACACACTAAGGAGGGGATAATGGTGAACACTTTATAATCAATCCTGCTACCCTGTAGTTACTTGGTAACTCCGGGTCAACTACAGTGTAGATACAGCACATCATTGTACGGGAGTTACGCTCTTAGACACAGCCTAGTTATACTGTAAGACGCATGGAAATTTGGGGCGGAAGTGAGCGAGAGTTACTCTGTACTTCTGTGGAAGTTGGTGTAAAGCAGGATGTTAGTTAAACCTGAGTTACGTGATAAGACGCAGCCTAGTTACACTGTAAATGCAGGGGGGGAAACGGGGCTAAGTAAGCGGGAGTTACTCAGTACTTGTGTGAAATAAGGGGCAACCAAGTGAGCGGTAGGTATGCTCTAAGTCGCGGGCCGTATTATCTAGTGTTACCATCTATTTCCATTTCTTATTCATTTATAACAGTGATTTCCAATCCTGCACCTGGAGGGCCACTGCCCTACCTGTTTTAGGTTTCTCCCAGCTCTAACACACGTGATTCTAATGATGTGCTCGTGATCAAGTAGCTGAAGCTCGTCATGTGTCATATTCATTAGATTCTGGTGTGTTAGAGTAGGGATAAACCTAAAACACCCAGAGCAGTGGCCCTCCAAGCGCAGGACGGCCCATCCCTGATTTTTACCCTTAGTGAGTTTCTAAGTGTCACAGAATGGAAGAGGCCAACTTTTATTTTTGATTTCATTTTTTAATAAAGCTGTGGTCAGAAACATATGATCCAGTTAACTTGTTTGTCTCAGGTGCTGCATAAATAACAGTCCAGTAAATACTTGTTTTGTTTACCGACAATGATCTCCACAACCTCTGTACTGAAAACATGTATTCATTAACAGACCATGGTGAACCAAAACAAAATGGTTCTAATGAGCCCAATTTGTGATGCTATCACCAGAGAATTTCAGTTAATGACATTGTCTTCAACAAACAAACCTTGAACTGTAATCACTTCAGACTAATTAATCTCAGGTGCACCTATTAGCAATAGAATTAACTAACAATGGAGTGAAAGTTGTGTTGGTTCATGTTTCATTCAACTTTTGCTCTAACCTGCTTGTTCTGCTGTGTTTTATAGATTGTATGATTTCTTAAAGGACTCACAAACAATAACTTCCATTATAAACTCAATTTATCAGTTACTATACATAAATTCTTTGTTTTTTAGGCAAATATCTTCTTGTGAACACTTTGTATTACTCTCAAAAAAGATTTAATTTACACATCTTGCTTCAGTAAATATTACTTTTGTAACTATTTTATTCAGTCTAACAGGGTGCTCATTTGACTTAGAATAAAGATCTGATGATGTGGGTACTTTCAGCTCACTGAATCATTTGAATGTATTGTTCATGGTTTGCTTTGACTTTTTTGTTTTGTGAATTGTTTTTAGCCAGATAAATTATTTTAAGTTGTTTTGTGCAGTCACAGAGTCAGTTCATAGTAAGAGATGTACAAAATCAGGCAAAAGGATGCATTTCAATTATTCCTTTGCCATTTTTTTCTTTGAGCACTGCACTGAACCATAGAACAAATGTTCCTTTTCCAACAGTTAATATTAATTTATCCTGTGTTTATAAAAGTATTACCCAGTTTTACTTATTCATACATTTTTGAAATGTCAAAACTCTATAATTGTCGTTGTAGAAAGTAGTTACATAATAAACGTTTACATATCTGAGTTCCTCTACAAACCCATTTATACCCTGTAAGTCTTAAATCATTTTAAATAACATTTATGTCAACATGTGTTGATCTTTGTGGTAAAATGAACCCTGAGAGTTATGCAGTACCTCAGACAAACACAATAATGAGACCTTCTGTTTTATCAGACAGTTTATGAGGGATATGTACAGTTTATATACAGTACATGTTTCACATATGAGTATTTCAGGCAGCATAGGAGAGCCATAGCACTCAAATATATTACAACAACCTTCAATGAAAGTCAAGTATATTTTAGGTCGGCAATATGTAATTTCCTTATTGAATTTGGTGTTTTCTTTTAAATTATGACAGAATAGTAAATACAAATCTAACATATAATGCTGAATAGTAACACAACACAAAGGCTGGTTAGTGAGGCTCTGATCACTGGAAGCAGACTTGAAAGGTGAAGAGAAGTGTAGCACACTCTGGCTCCATATGCATTTCTCTTTAGTATAAATAATGTTTCGGTCCTCAGGCCTTCTTCAAAATTAACATAAACACATGCACAGTTTTGACCGTTGATAATTAAAATCCTCCACAGATGGTTATTTGATGGGGCTGGTTTTCATTCCCTGTACCAGTGCCAGAACTCTGGTTTTAATCTCTTTGGTTTTCAAAGAATAGAAAATAGGATTGATGCACGGTGGGATGGTAGAGACCAGCGACAGGCATAGCAAATGGAGGTCCGGGTCAATGGCTTGCACATAAATCCCCATTAAGGAAATGCTGAATATAGGAAGGTAAAATACAGCAACAAGGACCATGTGCTCCATGCAAGTGGCAAGAGTTTTCTTCCTATTGATTACTGATTTCATCCTGAACACAGTGATCAGGATGCTGATATAAGCCAGAACAATGAAAGTGAAAGGGACCATCAGGTTCACCACAGTTGCATATGACACTACTGTCCAATCCAATGTGTATTCATTACAGGACAATCTGAACAAAGGTGCGTAGTCACAGAAATAGCTGTACACTCTTACAGATTTGCAAAAAGACAGATGAGCAGTGAATGTCATGGTATATATCACTCTTGCCAGACCGCAAAGCCAGATCACGCTGACAATAGAAGACATGATCTGCACTGTGTTGAATACGTTCTGACGCATAGGTAAACATATCGCAATGAACCTGTCATAGGCAAGTACAGCAAGTGCATATGCCTCCAGAGATATAACAGTATAGTAGACATACATTTGTAGAAGACATAGATAGAATGGAACAAAGTTGTCGTTAAAGAGGAATACCTTGATCACGCTGGGAATAATGCACGTGTTTAAGAGTATATCAATTACTGCGAGGTTGACAACAGCCAGAAATTTTGGAGTGTGTAAACAGCGCTCACGGGCAATTATGGAGATCAATAAAATATTGAACACTAGTGAAACCACATAGACAAACGACAGAAAGACAATGTAGACGCTGATGTAGTTAAAGGTCTGAAATCCGATGATATAGAAGCCTGGAGGTTGAATAATGACAGAGACGTTTAAAACAGTCTTGAGAGAAGACATAGTGCAAGTTCACCAGCGTGCTGGAGGTCTGCATTCGGTCCACGGTGTGTAAAAATTCTGTGGTCTGAAAAAGAGAAAAAAGAAAAAAAACATGTCATGACTTCACATACATCAAACTGACACATATACACTTGTGCATTCAGCATGAAACCAAAAATGTTGCTGCTTTTGAGCGAACAATATAACATGCAACAGACTACAATCTGCTTTTGGCTCACCTGTTCTATTGCTAATCGTTTTACACAATGTGGCTCCATATGATGCTGACTCCAACAGTAGCCATTGAATGTCTTCATGTCTGACCTGTGTACAGTAGAAGTTATACTCTCTTCATTGGTCTCCAGAGATAAAACATAGTCTTCTCATTAAGAAATGAATCAGCAAAACAGTAATGACCACTGCGCTTTTACTACAATTAAAGGTTTAACCCGTGGAGAGTGGCATGTTGTTTTCCAACTTTTCTTTCAACCAAAACAAACAAAATGTTATTATTGTTTCGTGTTCCTCAGTTATCTTCATCTCAAGAGTCGGAGGACATGCAGATTAAAATGAATGCCCCTTAATAACACTGAAACCCAATCACCCAATGTTTGAAACAGTTTTATTATTCTCTTTGCAAATATAAACAAAACTTTATTTCCATCATACAGCATTAATAACGTGTATGTCCATCCATTTTGAATCGGTGTGAACCCACTTTTTTCATTTGATTGTATCTTTTAATAAGGAACTAATAAAGAAATAGAAACATGATACAGTTGTTCGGTGTGGTGCGGACGTGCTCTCAGGACCACGGACAGAGACTTGATTTTGCTGGCTTTGCTTGGAGGCAAAGGCAGATTTACTATCAATATAACTCTGTCATCATCATTTTGAAAGGACATGTAACTTTTTTTTTTACACTCATGAATATTCAAAGTCTTCTACCACATAAATATTTCAAAATTAACTGTAAAAAACTGTCTATACACCCACAGATCTGCACCTAACAGCATCTTCTCATGCATCTCTGTACTCCATCATAGAAAGTGTTATAGAGTGATAGATGTGACCTGGTCAGAAGTCTCTCGACAAGTCAGGTGTCACATTTGTCTTGGACTGAATAATGTTGCCCTCACCTCTCTCTCATTTGTTTTATACCGACACATGAAAAGTTGTTTTTATATGTCTGTAAACAATCAAATGAGATGCAGAACTGTGTATATATTATTTGGGGGAGTGGGGATTTCCTTTCAGGAGGAAAAGTGAGATGGTTGATTGATCAGAGTAGAAGCTAAAATGCATTTTACTGTAAACGGCAGACTCGCCTGTTTGTGTCGCCTGTCCTCGGCCCGGAAGAAAATGGACTCCCATACATGCGGGAAAGAGGAGATCAACTCTGAAAAAATGTTTTGCATACCAATCAAAAAGGCTAGTTATCTTGAGACCCCCTACTTAAAAACAATTTAGGTGGACATAATTTTAGACCCTACCTAAATCAAAGTTTGTACTTGGAACCCGGTCATGGGAGGGGTACGGAAACATTTTTACATCCGATAAGTCCTTCAAGACAAAAAGGCCACACAACCAGAAAGTAGCGACATTCTAAAGCAACCATGCGCCACTGAGCAGCTTTCATAGGATTAAACGGGCGCCATTTTTTCAGTATAAAATCTATATTTTAATATGTCCATGGTATTTCACAGTCATGCTGGCTCTGAGCGAAACCGGGTACTAGTGCTTTGTGTCCCTCTCAGCCATTTGTAGTTTTTTATAGACCGGAAGGACACGGAGGCCTCAGCTTGCCCGTTCTATGTGAAAAACAACTAAGAACTTTGTTGCTGAGGAGAATAAGTCAGATTGTTGGCAGAGGTAATTGCACACCATTGAGGACTATTTCATGAATGAAGACGGTGAATTTACTGAAAACGCTACACGGGGTCCCTTTAACAAACATATAGCGCATTTTGTTAATATCCAATAAAATTGTGTTTAAGTGCATACATGTGTATTTAATCATAATTTAAATTTAGTAAAATGGTAATAATATATTATAATATATCCTCTGTGTAGTTCCACTGATTATTATATAATACTTGATAAATGTATTTGGTAAAATACAACTTAGAGTGCACCTACTGCTCACTTTCCGCTTAGGTTTCCTCTTATTTCACACAAGTACTAAGTCTCCCGCTCACGTCCCCACCTGGTTCCCACATGCATTTACAGTCAGTGCATTTACATTCACATCAGTAACCCGAATAAGGCCTGACCCCAGTTAAGGGAATGATCACATTATTGAAGTTCCCCTTGTATACGTGAGAGGGGGCTGAATGGGAAAATGACAGAGTAACTCGACCTGTGGTACAGTAGGTGGCGCTCTGTCAACATACAGCTGGACTGAATATTGCTTTTTTCTAGTTTACCTTTGTCAAAATCACAAACAGCCGACTTTTGGACGGAATTCCGACTGAAACAGGTCTTCTTGGTAGTAATGTTACTTGCTGTCGCGAAGCCCTCCCTTTGTTGAAATATAAGGCTTTGTTAATGTTGTTTTTTTCACGTTGTTTTCTGTGCCGTTGCTTCCTGGTTTATTTTATTTCCGGGTCAAAAGCCATTGCTACGGAGTGGGGTGCATGTGCAGACAAGAAACGCAATAGAAACATGAGAACGCTGTTTACATGCACGAATAATGAGGGAACTGAAGGATTTCTCTAGGTCTGTTAAACGGGTATGAGAACCCTTATTTTACCCGGGATATGGTGTTTACATGGTGTTTAAAAAAACGGCGTATGTCATTTACCCGATTATAATCGGGTTTTTAAACTGCAGGTAAAATCACTTAATGTAACTAGGCTGCGTCTTATCACATAAATCAGGTTAACTTACACCCTGCTTTACACCAACTTCCACAGATGTACAGAGTAACTCTCCCACACTCGCCCCACTAATTTCCACGCATTTTACAGTATAACTAAGCTGTGACTTAGAGCCAACTCCCGTACACACTAAGGAGGGGATAGCGGTGAACACTTTATAATCAATCCCTCTACCCTGTAGTTACTTGGTAACTCTGGGTCAACTACAGTGTAGTTACAGCACATAATTGTACAGGAGTTACGCTCTAAGACACAGCCTAGTTATACTGTAAGACGCATGGAAATTTGTGGGGGAAGTGAGCAAGACTTACTCTGTACTTCTGTGGAAGTTGGTGTAAAGCAGGATGTTAGTTAAACCTGAGTTACGTGATAAGACGCAGCCTAGTTACACTGTAAATACACGGGGCAAACGGGGCTAAGTGAGCGGGAGTTACTCAGTACTTGTGTGAAATAAGGGGCAACCAAGTGAGCGGTAGGTATGCTCTAAGTCGCGGGCCGTATTATGTATTGTTACCATCTATTTCCATTTCTTATTCATTTATAACAGTGATTTCCAATCCTGCACCTGGAGGGCCACTGCCCTACCTGTTTTAGGTTTCTCCCAGCTCAAACACACGTGATTCTAATGATGTGCTCGTTATCAAGTAGCTGAAGCTCGTCATGTGTCATATTCATTAGATTCTGGTGTGTTAGAGTAGGGACAAACCTAAAACACCCAGAGCAGTGGCCCTCCAAGAGCAGGACGGCCAATCCCTTAGTTAGTTTCTCAGTGTCACAGAATGGAAGAGGCCAACTTTTATTTTTAATTTCATTTTTTAATAAAGCTGTGGTCAGAAACATGTGATCCAGTTAACTTGTTTGTCTCAGGTGCTGCATAAATTAAAGTCCAGTAAATACTTGTTTTGTTTACCGACAATGACCTCCACAACCTCTGTACTGAAAAACATGTATTAATTAACAGACCATGGTGAACCAAAACAAAATGGTTCTAATGAGCCCAATTTGTGATGCTATCACCAGAGAATTTCAGTTAATGACCTTGTCTTTAACAAACAAACCTTGAACTGTAATCACTTCAGACTAATTAATCTCAGGTGCACCTATTAGCAATAGAATTAACTAACAATGGAGTGAAAGTTGTGTTGGTTCATGTTTCATTCAACTTTTGCTCTAACCTGCTTGTTCTGCTGTGTTTTATAGATTGTATGATTTCTTAAAGGACTCACAAACAATAACTTCCATTATAAACCTTAATTTATCAGTTACTGTACATAAATTCTTTGTCTTTTAGGCAAATATCTTCTTGTGAACACTTTGTAATACTTTCAAAAAAGATTTAATTTACACATCTTGCTTCAGTAAATATTACTTTTGTAACTATTTTATTCAGTCTAACAGGGTGCTCATTTGACTTAGAATAAATATCTGATGATGTGGGTACTTTCAGCTCACTGAATCATTTGAATGTATTGTTCATGGTTTGCTTTGACTTTTTTGTTTTGTGAATTGTTTTTAGCCAGATAAGTTATTTTAAGTGGTTTTGTGCAGTCACAGGGTCAGTTCATAATAAGAGATGTTCAATATCAGGCAAAATGATGCATTTCAATTATTCCTTTGCCATTTTTTTCTTTGAGCACTGCACTGAACCATAGCACAAATGTTCCTTTTCTAGCAGTTAATATTAATTTATCCTTTATTTCTAAAAGTATTATCCAGTTTTACTTACTCATACATTTTTGAAATGTCAAAAATCTAAAATTGTCGTTGTAGAAAGAAGTTACATAATAAACGTTTACATATCTGAGTTCCACTACAAACCCATTTATACCCTGTAAGTCTTAAATCATTTTAAATAACATTTATGTCAACATGTGTTGATCTTTGTGGTGCAATGAACCCTGAGAGTTATGCAGTACCTCCGACAAACACAATAATGAGACCTTCTGTTTTATCAGACAGTTTATGAGGGATATGTACAGTTTATATACAGTACATGTTTCACATATGAGTATTTCAGGCAGCATAGGAGAGCGATAGCACTCAAATATATTACAACAACCTTCAATGACAGTCAAGTATATTTTAGGTCGGCAATATATAATTTCCTTATTGAATTTGGTGTTTTCTTTTAAATTATGACAGAATAGTAAATACAAATCTATAATATAATGCTGAATAATAACGTAACACAAAGACTGGTTAGTGAGGCTCTGATCACTGGAAGCAGACTTGAAAGGTGAAGAGAAGTGTAGCACACTCTGGCTCCATATGCATTTCTCTTTAGTATAAATAATGTTTCGGTCCTCAGGCCTTCTTCAAAATTAACATTAACACATGCACAGTTTTGACCGTTGATAATTAAAATCCTCCACAGATGGCTATTTGATGGGGCTGGTTTTCGTTCCCTGTACCAGTGCCAGAACTCTGGTTTTAATCTCTTTGGTTTTCAAAGAATAGAAAATAGGATTGATGCACGGTGGGATGGTAGAGACCAGCGACAGGCATAGCAAATGGAGGTCCGGGTCAATGGCTTGCACATAAATCCCCATTAAAGAAATGCTGAATATAGGAAGGTAAAATACAGCAACAAGGACCATGTGCTCCATGCAAGTGGCAAGAGTTTTCTTCCTATTGATTACTGATTTCATCCTGAACACAGTGACCAGGATGCTGATATAAGCCAGAACAATGAAAGTGAAAGGGACCATCAGGTTCACCACAGTTGCATATGACACTACTGTCCAATCCAATGTGTATTCATTACAGGACAATCTGAACAAAGGTGCGTAGTCACAGAAATAGCTGTACACTCTTACAGATTTGCAAAAAGACAGATGAGCAGTGAATGTCATGGTATATATCACTCTTGCCAGACCGCAAAGCCAGATCACGCTGACAATAGAAGACATGATCTGCACTGTGTTGAATACGTTCTGACGCATAGGTAAACATATCGCAATGAACCTGTCATAGGCAAGTACAGCAAGTGCATATGCCTCCAGAGATATAACAGTATAGTAGACATACATTTGTAGAAGACATAGATAGAATGGAACAAAGTTGTCGTTAAAGAGGAATACCTTGATCACGCTGGGAATAATGCACGTGTTTAAGAGTATATCAATTACTGCGAGGTTGACAACAGCCAGAAATTTTGGAGTGTGTAAACAGCGCTCACGGGCAATTATGGAGATCAATAAAATATTGAACACTAGTGAAACCACATAGACAAACGACAGAAAGACAATGTAGACGCTGATGTAGTTAAAGGTCTGAAATCCGATGATATAGAAGCCTGGAGGTTGAATAATGACAGAGACATTTAAAACAGTCTTGAGAGAAGACATAGTGCAAGTTCACCAGCGTGCTGGAGGTCTGCATTCGGTCCACGGTGTGTAAAAATTCTGTGGTCTGAAAAAGAGAAAAAAGAAAAAAAACATGTCATGACTTCACATACATCAAACTGACACATAAACACTTGTGCATTCAGCATGAAACCAAAAATGTTGCTGCTTTTGAGCAAACAATATAACATGCAACAGACTACAATCTGCTTTTGGCTCACCTGTTCTATTGCTAATCGTTTTACACAATGAGGCTCCATATGATGCTGACTCCAACAGTAGCCATTGAATGTCTTCATGTCTGACCTGTGTACAGTAGAAGTTATACTCTCTTTATTGGTCTCCAGAGATAAAACCTAGTCTTCTCATTAAGATATGAATCAGCAAAACAGTAATGACCAGTGAGCTTTTACTATAATCAAAGGTTTAACCCGTGGAGAGTGGCATGTTGTTTTCCAACTTTTCTTTCAGGCAAAACAAACAAAATGTTATTATTGTTTTGTGTTCCTCAGTTATCTTCATCTCAAGAGTCGGAGGACATGCAGATTAAAATGAATGAGGCTTAATAACACTGAAACCCAATCACCCAATGTTTGAAACAGTTTTATTATTCTCTTTGCAAATATAAACAAAACTTTATTTCCATCATACAGCATTGATAACGTGTATGTCCATGGATTTTGAAGTGTGTGTGAACCCTCTGTTTTCATTTGATTGTTTCTTTTAATAAGGAACTAATAAAGTAATAGAAACATGATATAGTTGTTCTGTTTGGTGCGGACGTGCTCTCAGGACCACGGACAGAGACTTGATTTTGCTGGCTCTGCTTGGAGGCAAAGGCAGATTTACTATCAATATTACTCTGTCATCATCATTTTGAAAGGACATGTAACTTTTTTTTTTACACTCATGAATATTCAAAGTCTTCTACCACATAAATATTTCAAAATTAACTGTAAAAAACTGTCTATACACCCACAGATCTGCACCTAACAGCATCTTCTCATGCATCTCTGTACTCCATCATAGAAAGTGTTATAGAGTGATAGATGTGACCTGGTCAGAAGTCTCTCGACAAGTCAGGTGTCACATTTGTCTTGGACTGAATAATGTTGCCCTCACCTCTCTCTCATTTGTTTTATACTGACACATGAAAAGTTGTTTTTATATGTCTGTAAACAATCAAATGAGATGCAAAACTGTGTATATATTATTTGGGGGAGTGGGGATTTCCTTTCAGGAGGAAAAGTGAGATGGTTGATTGATCAGAGTAGAAGCTAAAATGCATTTTACTATAAACGGCAGCACTCGCTGGTTTGTGTCGCCTGTCCTCGGCCCGGAAGCAAATGGACTCCCATACATGCGGGAAAGAGGAGATCAACTCTGAAAAAATGTTTTGCATACCAATCAAAAAGGCTAATTATCTTGAGACCCCCTACTTAAAAACAATTTAGGTGGACATAATTTTAGACCCTACCTAAATCAAAGTTTGTACTTGGAACCCGGTCATGGGCTCGGGTACGGAAACATTTTTACATCCGATAATTCCTTCAAGAAAAAAAGGCCGCACAACCAGGAAGTAGCGACATTCTAAAGCAACCATGCGCCACTGAGCAGCTTTCATAGGATTAAATGGGTGCCATTTTTTCAGTATAAAATCTATATTTTAACATGTCCATGGTATTTCACAGTCATGCTGGCTCTGAGCGAAACCGGGTACTAGTGCTTTGTGTCCCTCTCAGCCATTTGTAGTTTTTTATAGACCGGAAGGACACAGGGGCCTCAGCTTGCCTCATATAAAAAACAACTAAGAACTTTGTTGCTGAGGAGAATAAGTCAGATTGTTGGCAGATGTAATTGCACACCATTGAGGACTATTTTATGAATGAAGACGGTGAATTTACTGAAAACGCTACACGGGGTCCCTTTAACAAACATATAGCGCATTTTGTTAATATCTAATAAAAATGTGTTTAAGTGCATACATGTATATTTAATCATAACTTAAATTTAGTAAAACGGTAATAATATATTATAATATATCCACTGTGTAGTTCCACTGATTATTATATAATACTTGATAAATGTATTTGGTAAAATACAACTTAGATTGCACCTATTTCTCACTTTCTGCTTAAGTTTCCCCTTATTTCACACAAGTACTGAGTAACTCCCGCTCACGTCTCCACCTGGTTCCCCCATGCATTTACAGTCAGTGCGTTTACATTCACATCAGTAACCCGAATATGGCCTGACCCCAGTTAAGGGAATAATCACATTATTGAAGTTCCCCTTGTATACGTGAGAGGGGGTTGAATGGGAAAATGACAGAGTAACTCGACCTGTGGTACAGTAGGTGGTGCTTTTTTCTGGTTTACCTTTGTCAAAATCACAAAGAGCCGACTTTTGGACAGAGTTATGAACGAAACAGGTCTTCTTGGTAGTAATGTTCCTTGCTGTTGCGAAGCCCTCCCTTTGTTGAAATTTAAGGATTTATTAATGTTGTTTTTTTTCACGTTGTTTTCTGTGCCGTTGCTTCCTGGTTTATTCTATTTCCGGGTCAAAAGCCATTGCTGCCGAGTGGGGTGCATGTGCAGACAAGAAACACAATAAAAACATGAGAACGCTGTTTACATGCACGAATAATCAGGGAACTGAGGAAGTTCTCCAGGTCTGTTAAACGGGTATGAGAGCCCTGATTTTACCCGGGATATGGTGTTTACATGGTGTTTAAAACAAAGCCGTATGCCATTTACCCGATTATAATCGGGTTTTTAAACTGCAGGTAAAATCACTTATTGTAACTAGGCTGCGTCTTATAACATAACTCAGGTTAACTTACGTCATGATTTACACTAACTTCGTGAGAAGTACAGAGTAACTTTCGCACACTCGTCCCACTAATTTCCACGCATTTTACAGTATAACTAAGCTGTGTCTTAGAGCCAACTCCCGTACACACTAAGGAGAGATAACGGTGAACACTTTATAATCCATCCCGCTACCCTGTAAGTACTTGGCAACTCCAGGTCAACTACAGTGTGGTTACAGCACATACTTGTACGGGAGTTACGCTCTAAGACACAGCCTAGTTATACTGTAAGACGCATGGAAATTTGTGGGGGAAGTGAGCAAGAGTTACTCTGTACTTCTGTGGAAGTTGGTGTAAAGCAGGATGTTAGTTAAACCTGAGTTACGTGATAAGACACAGCCCAGTTACGCTGTTAATGCAGGGGGGGGCGCTAAGAGAGCGGGAGTTACTCAGTGCTTGTGTGAAATAAGGGGCAACCTAGTGAGCGGCAGGTATGCTCTAAGTCGAGGGCCGTGTTATGTATTGTGACCATCTATTTCCATTTCTTATTCATTTATAACAGTGATCTCCAATCCTGCACCTGGAGGGCCACTGCCCTACCTGTTTTAGGTTTCTCCCAGCTCTAACACACGTGATTCAAATGATGTGCTCGTTATCAAGTAGCTGAAGCTTGTCATGTGTGATGTTCATTAGATTCTGGTGTGTTAGAGTAGGGACAAACCTAAAACACCCAGAGCAGTGGCCCTACAAGAGCAGGACGGCCCATCCCTGATTTTTACCCTTAGTTAGTTTCTCAGTGTCACAGAATGGAAGAGGCCAACTTTTATTTTTAATTTTAATTTTTTAATAAAGCTGTGGTCAGAAACATATGATCCATTTAACTTCTTTGTCTCAGGTGCTGCATAAATAACAGTCCAGTAAATACTCATTTTGTTTACCGACAATGACCTCCACAACCTCTGTACTGAAAACATGTATTCATTAACAGACCATGGTGAACCAAAACAAAATGGCTCTAATGAGCCCAGTTTGTGATGCAATCACCAGAGAATTTCAGTTAATGACATTGTCTTTAACAAACAAACCTTGAACTGTAATCACTTCAGACTAATTAATCTCAGGTGCACCTATTAGCAATAGAATTAATTAACAGTGGAGTGAAAGTTGTGTGGGTTTATGTTTCATTCAACTTTTGCTCTAACTTGCTTGTTCTACTGTGTTTTATAGATTGTATGATTTCTTAAAGGACTCACAAACACAAACAATAAACAATAACTACCATTATAAACTCAATTTATCAGTAACCATACATAAATTCTTTGTTTTTTAGGCAAATATCTTCTTGTGAACACAATTACTCCCAAAACAAGTTTAATTTACACATCTTGCTTCAGTAAATATTACTTTTGTAACTATTTTATTCAGTCAAACTAGCTCATTTGACTTAGAATAAAGATCTGATGATGTGGGTACTTTTAGCTCACTGAATCATTTGAATGTATTGTTCATGGTTTGCTTTGACTATTTTGTTTTGTGAATTATTTTTAGCCAGATAAAGTCTTTTAACTGGTTTTGTGCAGTCACAGGGTCAGTTCATAGTAAGGGATGTACAAAATCAGCCAAAATGATGCATTTCAAGTATTCCTTTGCCCATATTTTCTTTGAGCACTGCACTGAACCATAGAACAAATGTTCCTTTTCCAACAGTTAATATTCATTTATCTTGTATTTATAAAAGTATTATCCAGTTCTACCTATTTATACATTTTTGAAATGTCAAAAAGCGAATATCGTCGTTTGGGAAGTAATTACAAACTAAAAGTTTACATATCTGAGTTTCTCTACAAACCCATTCATCCCCTGTAAGTCTTATATCATTTTTAAATAACCACAAATAAAAGACAACAAAACATTTATGTCAACATGTGTTAATCTTTGTGCTGTAGACCCTGAGAGATATGCAGTACCTCCGACAAACACAATAATGAGACCTTCTGTTTATCAGACAATTTATGAGGGATATGTACAGTTTATATACAGTACATGTTTCACATATGAGTATTTCAGGCAGCATAGGAGAGCCATAGCACTCAAATATATTACAACAACCTTCAATGACAGTCAAATATATTTTAGGTCGGCAATATGTCATTTCCTTATTGAATTTGGTGTTTTCCTTTCAATTATGACAGAATATAAAATCAAAATCTATAATATAATGCTGAATAGTAACGTAACATAGAGGCTGGTTAGTGAGGCTCTGATCACTGGAAGCAGACTTGAAAGGTGAAGAGAAGTGTAGCACACTCTGGCTCAATATGCATTTCTCTTAAGTATAAATAATGTTTCGGTCCTCAGGCCTTCTTCAAAATTAACATTAACACATGCACAGTTTTGACCGTTAATAGTTAAAATCCTCCACAGATGGCTATTTGATGGGGAAGAAAATTGTCACGGGCTGGTTTTCATTCCTTGTACCAGTGCCAGAATTCTTGTTTTAATCTCTTTGGTTTTCAAAGAATAGAAAATAGGATTGATGCACGGTGGGATGGTAGAGGCCAGTGACAGGGATAGCAAATGGAGGTCCGGGTCAATGGCTCGCACATAAATCCCCATTAAGGAAATGCTGAATATAGGAATGTAAAATACAGCAACAAGGACCATGTGCTCAATGCAAGTGGCAAAAGTTTTCTTCCTATTGATTACTGATTTCATCCTGAACACAGTGAACAGGATGCTGATATAAGCCAGAACAATGAAAGTGAAAGGGAGCATCAGGTTCACCACAGTCGCATACGACACTACTGTCCAATCCAATGTGTAATCATTACAGGACAATCTGAACAAAGGTGCGTAGTCACAGAAATAGCTGTACACTCTTACAGATTTGCAAAAAGACAGATGAGCAGTGAATGCCATGGCATATATCACTCTTGCCAGACCGCAAAGCCAGATCAGGCTGACAATAGAAGACATGATCTGCACTGTGTTGAATACGTTCTGACGCATAGGTAAACATATCGCAATGAACCTGTCATAGGCAAGTACAGCAAGTGCATATGCCTCCAGAGATATAACAGTATAGTAGACATACATTTGTAAAAGACATAGATTGAATGGAACAAAGTTGTCGTTAAAGAGGAATACCTTGATCGCACCTGGAACAGTGCTTGTGTTTAAGAGTATATCAATTACTGCGAGGTTGACAACAGCCAGAAATTTTGGAGTGTGTAAACAGCGCTCACGGGCAATTATGCAGATCAATAAAAAATTGAACACTAGTGAAACCACATAGACAAACGACAGAAAAATAATGTAGACACTGATGTAGTTAAAGGTCTCAAATCCGATGATATAGAAGCCTGGAGGTTGAATGATGACGGAGACGTTTAAAACAGTCTTCAGAGAAGACATAGTGCAACTCCACCGTCGTGCTGGAGGTCGGCATTTGGTCCACGGTGTGTAAAAATTCTGTGGTCTGAAAAAGAGAAATAAGAAAAAAACATGTCATGACTTCACATACATCAAACTGACACATAAACACTTTTGCATTCAGCATGAAACCAAATATTTTTGCTGCTTTTGAGCGAACAATATAACATGCAACAGACTACAATCTGCTTTTGGCTCACCTGTTCTATTGCTCATCGTTTTACACAATGTGGCTCCATATGATGCTGACTCCAACAGTAGCCATTGAATGTCTGCATGTCTGACCTGTGTACAGTAGAAGTTATACTCTCTTTATTGGTCTCCAGAGATAAAACACAGTATTCTCATTAAGAAATGAATCTTAGGTTAGCCCGTGGAGGGTGGCATGTTGTTTTCCAACTTTTTTTACAATCAAAACAAACAAAATGTTATTATTGTTTCATGTTCCTCAGTTATCTTCATCTCAAGAGTCGGAGGACATGCAGATTAAAATGAATGATGTTTATTAACACTGAAACCCAATCACCCAATATTTGCAACAATTTTATTATTCTCTTTGCAAATATAAACAAAACTTTATTTCCATCGTACAGCATTAATAACGTGTATGTCCATGAATTTTGAAGTGTGTGTGAACCCTCTGTTTTCATTTGATTGTGTCTTTTAATAAGGAACTAATAAAGATATTGAAACATGATATAGTTATATGGTTTGATGCGGATTTTCTCGCAGGACCACGGACAGAGACTTGATTGTGCTGGCTTTGCTTGGAGGCAAAGGCAGATTTACTGTCAATATTACTCTGTCATCATCATTTTGAAAGGACATGTAACTTTTTTTTTACTCTCATGAATATTCAAAATCTTCTACCACAACATTTTTTCAAAATCAACTGTAAAACACTGTCTATACACCCACAGCTCTGCTCGTAACAACATCTTCTCATGCATCTCTGTACTCCATCATAGAAAGTGTTATAGAGTGATAGATGAGACCTGGTCAGAAGTCACTTGACAAGTCAGGTCTCACATTTGTCTTGGACTGAATACTGTTGCCCTCACCTCTCTCTCATTTGTTTTATACACACACATGAAAAATTGTTTGTAATGTGTGAAATGTTTGCAAACAATCCAATGAGATGCAGAAGTGTGTATATATTATTTGGGTGTGGAGATCTCCTTTCAGGAGGAAAAGGGAGATGGCTGCATAATCTGAGTAGAAACTAAAATGCATTTTACTGTAAACAGCAGCACTCGCCTGTTTGTGTCGCCTGTCCTCGGCCCGGAAGCAAATTGAGTCCCATACATGCAGGAAAGAGGAGATCAACTCTGAAAAAACTTTTGGATACCAATCAAAAAAGCTAACTATCTTGACACCCCCCCCCCCCCCCCCCCGATGTAAGTGCACACCATTGAGGACTATTTTATTTGTGAATATGGTGAATTTACTGAAAACGCATTTTGTTAATATCTAATAAAAATGTGTTTAAGTGCATACATGTGCATTTAATCATAATTTAAATTTAGTAAATTGGTAATAATATATTATAATATATCCACTGTGTAGTTCCACTGATTATTATATAATACTTGATAAATGTATTTGGTAAAATACAACTTAGAGTGCACCTACTGCTCACTTTCCGCTTAGGTTTCCCCTTATTTCACACAAGTACTGAGTATCTCCCGCTCACGTCTCCACCTGGTTCCCCCATGCATTTACAGTCTGTGCATTTACATTCACATCAATAACCCGAATAAGGCCTGACCCAAGTTAAGGGAATAATCACATTATTGAAGTTCCCCTTGTATACGTGAGAGGGGGCTGAATGGGAAAATGACAGAGTAACTCGACCTGTGGTACAGTAGGTGGTGCTTTTTTCTGGTTTACCTTTGTCAAAATCACAAAGAGCCGACTTTTGGAAAGAATTATGACCGAAACAGGTCTTCTTGGTAGTAATGTTCCTTGCTGTTGCGAAGCCCTCCCTTTGTTGAAATGTAAGGATTTATTAATGTTGTTTTTCTTCACGTTGTTTTCTGTGCCGTTGCTTCCTGGTTAATTCTATTTCCGGGTCAAGAGCCATTGCTGCCGAGTGGGGTGCATGTGCAGACAAGAAACGCAATAAAAACATGAGAACGCTGTTTACATGCACGAATAATCAGGGAACTGAGGAAGTTCTCCAGGTCTGTTAAACGGGTATGAGAGCCCTGATTTTACCCGGGATATGGTGTTTACATGGTGTTTAAAACAAAGCCGTATGCCATTTACCCGATTATAATAGTTTTTTTTAAACTGAATGTAAAATCACTTAATGTAACTAGGCTGCGTCTTATAACATAACTCAGGTTAACTTACGTCATGATTTACACCAACTTCAACAGAAGTACAGAGTAACTTTCGCACACTCGCCCCACTAATTTCCACGCATTTTACAGTATAACTAAGCTGTGTCTTAGAGCCAAGTCCTGTACACACTAAGGAGAGATAACGGTGAACACTTTATAATCCATCCCGCTACCCTGTAAGTACTTGGTAACTCCAGGTCAACTACAGTGTGGTTACAGCACATACTTGTACGGGAGTTACGCTCTAAGACACAGCCTAGTTATACTGTAAGACGCATGGAAATTTGTGGGGGAAGTGAGCGAGAGTTACTCTGTACTTCTGTGGAAGTTGGTGTAAAGCAGGATGTTAGTTAAACCTGAGTTACGTGATAAGACGCAGCCTAGTTACACTGTAAATGCAGGGGGGGAAACGAGGCTAAGTGAGCGGGAGTTACTCAGTACTTGTGTGAAATAAGGGGGAACCTAGTGAGCGGTAGGTATGCTCTAAGTCGCGGGTCATATTATCTAGTGTTACCATCTATTTCCATTTCTTATTCATTTATAACAGTGATCTCCAATCCTGCACCTGGAGGGCCACTGCCCTACCTGTTTTAGGTTTCTCCCAGCTCTAACACTCGTGATTCAAATGATGTGCTCGTTATCAAGTAGCTGAAGCTCGTCATGTGTGATGTTCATTAGATTCTGGTGTGTTAGAGTAGGGACAAACCTAAAACACCCAGAGCAGTGGCCCTACAAGAGCAGGACTGCCCATCCCTGATTTTTACCCTTAGTTAGTTTCTCAGTGTCACAGAATGGAAGAGGCCAACTTTTATTTTTAATTTTAATTTTTTAATAAAGCTGTGGTCAGAAACATATGATTCATTTATCTTGTTTGTCTCAAGTGCTGCATAAATAACAGTCCAGTAAATACTTGTTTTGTTTACTGAAAATGACCTCCACAACCTCTGTACTGAAAAACATGTATTCATTAACAGACCATGGTGGACCAAAACAAAATGGCTCTAATGAGCCCAATTTGTGATGCTATCACCAGAGAATTTAAGTTAATGACATTGTCTTTAACAAACAAACCTTGAACTGTAATCACTTCAGACTAATTAATCTCAGGTGCACCTATTAGCAATAGAATTAACTAACAATGGAGTGAAAGTTGTGTTGGTTCATGTTTCATTCAACTTTTGCTCTAACCTGCTTGTTCTGCTGTGTTTTATAGATTGTATGATTTCTTAAAGGACTCACAAACACAAACAATAAACAATAACTACCATTATAAACTCAATTTATCAGTTACTGTACATAAATTCTTTGTTTTTTAGGCAAATATCTTCTTGTGAACACAATTACTCTCAAAAAAGATTTAATTTACACATCTTGCTTCAGTAAATATTATTTTTGTAACTATTTTATTCAGTCTAACAGGGTGCTCATTTGACTTAGAATAAAGATCTGATGATGTGGGTACTTTCAGCTCACTGAATCATTTGAATGTATTGTTCATGGTTTGCTTTGACTTTTTTGTTTTGTGAATTGTTTTTAGGCAGATATATTCTTTTAACTGGTTTTGTGCAGTCACAGGGTCAGTTCATAGTTAGAGATGTACAAAATCAGGCAAAATGATGCATTTCAATTATTCCTTTGCCCATATTTTCTTTGAGCACTGCACTGAACCATAGAACAAATGTTCCTTTTCCAACAGTTAATATTCATTTATCTTGTATTTATAAAAGTATTATCCAGTTTTACTTATTCATTCATTTTTGAAATGTCAAAAATCTATAATTGTCGTTGTGGAAAGAAGTTACATAATAAACGTTTACATATCTGAGTTCCTCTACAAACCCATTTATACCCTGTAAGTCTTAAATCATTTTAAATAACATTTATGTCAACATGTGTTGATCTTTGTGGTGCAATGAACCCTGAGAGTCATGCAGTACCTCCGACAAACACAATAATGAGACCTTCTGTTTTATCAGACATTTTATGAGGGATATGTACAGTTTATATACAGTATATGTTTCACATATGAGTATTTCAGGCAGCATAGGAGAGCGATAGCATTCAAATATATTACAACAACCTTCAATGACAGTCAAGTATATTTTAGGACGGCAATATGTAATTTCCTTATTGAATTTGGTGTTTTCTTTTAAATTATGACAGAATAGTAAATACAAATCTAACATATAATGCTGAATAGTAAAAAAACACAAAGGCTGGTTAGTGAGGTTCTGATCACTGGAAGCAGACTTGAAAGGTGAAGAGAAGTGTAGCACACTCTGGCTCCATATGCATTTCTCTTTAGTATGAATAATGTTTCGGTCCTCAGGCCTTCTTCAAAATTAACATAAACACATGCACAGTTTTGACCGTTGATAATTAAAATCCTCCACAGATGGTTATTTGATGGGGCTGGTTTTTATTCCCTGTACCAGTGCCAGAACTCTGGTTTTAATCTCTTTGGTTTTCAAAGAATAGAAAATAGGATTGATGCACGGTGGGATGGTAGAGGCCAGCGACAGGCATAGCACAAAGAGGTCCTCGTCAATGGCTTGCACATAAATCCCCATTAAGGAAATGCTCAATGCAGGAATGTAAAATATAGCAACAAGAACCATGTGCTCAATGCAAGTGGCAAGAGTTTTTATCCTATTGCTTACTGATTTCATCCTGAACACAGTGATCAGGATGCTGATATAAGCCAGAACAATGAAAGTGAAAGGGACCATCACATTCATGGAACTAACATATGAAACTACACTCCATTCCACTGTGTAATCATTACAGACCAATCTGAACAAAGGCGTGTAGTCACAGAAATAGCTGTACACTCTTACAGATTTGCAAAAAGACAGCTGAGCAATGAATATCATGGAATATGTCACTCTTACCAGACCGCAAAGCCAGATCAGGCTGACAACAGAAGACATGGTCTGCACTGTGTTGAATACGTTCTGATGCATTGGGAAACATATCGCGATGAACCTGTCATAGGCAAGTAAAGCAAGTGCATATGCCTCCAGAGACATAACAGTATAGTAGACATACATTTGTAGAAGACATAGATTGAATGGAACAAAGTTGTCGTTAAAGAGGAATACCTTGATCGCACCTGGAACAGTGCTTGTGTTTAAGAGTATATCAACTACTGCGAGGTTGACAACAGCCAGAAATTTTGGAGTGTGTAAACAGCGCTCACAGGCAATTATGGAGATCAATAAAATATTGAACACTAGTGAAACCACATAGACAAACGACAGAAAGATAATGTAGACACTGATGTAGTTAAAGGTCTCAAATCCGATGATATAGAAGCCTGGAGGTTGAATGATGACAGAGGCGTTTAAAACAGTCTTGAGAGAAGACATAGTGCAAGTTCACCAGCGTGCTGGAGGTCGGCATTTGGTCCACTGTGTATAACAATTCTGTGGTCTGAAAAAGAGAAATAAGAAAAAAACATGTCATGACTTATCTATCCAATCACATACATCAAACTGACACATATACACTTGTGCATTCAGCATGAAACCAAATATTTTGCTGCTTCTGAGCAAACAATATAACATGCAACAGACTACAATCTGCTTTTGGCTCACCTGTTCTATTGCTCATCGTTTTACACAATGTGGCTCCATATGATGCTGACTCCAACAGTAGCCATTGAATGTCTTCATGTCTGACCTGTGTACAGTGGAAGTTATACTCTCTTTATTGGTCTCCAGAGATAAAACACAGTCTTCTCATTAAGAAATGAATCTTCAAAACAGTAATGAACAGTGAGCTTTTACTACAATCAAAGGTTTAACCCGTGGAGAGTCAGGTGTTGTTTTCCAACTGTTTTTCAATCAAAACAAACAAAATGTTATTATTGTTTCATGTTCCTCAGTTATCTTCATCTCAAGAGTCGGAGGACATGCAGATTAAAATGAATGACGCTTAATAACACTGAAACCCAATCACCCAATGTTTGAAACAGTTTTATTATTCTCTTTGCAAATATAAACAAAACTTTATTTCCATCGTACAGCATTAATAACGTGTATGTCCATGAATTTTGAAGTGTGTGTGAACCCTCTGTTTTCATTTGATTGTGTCATTTAATAAGGAACTAATAAAGATATTGAAACATGATATAGTTATATGGTTTGATGCGGATTTGCTCGCAGGACCACGGACAGAGACTTGATTGTGCTGGCTTTGCTTGGAGGCAAAGGCAGATTTACTGTCAATATTACTCTGTCATCATCATTTTGAAAGGACATGTAACTTTTTTTTTACTCACATGAATATTCAAAATCTTCTTCCACAAAAATTTTTCAAAATCAACTGTAAAACACTGTCTATACACCCACAGCTCTGCTCCGAACAGCATCTTCTCATGCATCTCTGTACACCATCATAGAAAGTGTTATAGAGCGATAGATGGGACCTGGTCAGAAGTCTCTTGACAAGTCAGGTCTCACATTTGTCTTGGACTGAATACTGTTACCCTCACCTCTCTCTCATTTGTTTTATACCGACACATGAAAAGTTGTTTTTATATGTCTGTAAACAATCAAATGAGATGCAGAAGTGTGTATATATTATTTGGGGGAGTGGGGATTTCCTTTCAGGAGGAAAAGGGAGATGATTGCATGATCAGAGTAGAAGCTAAAATGCATTTTACTGTAAACGGCAGCACTCGCTGGTTTGTGTCGCCTGTCCTAGGCCCGGAAGCAAATGGACTCCCATACATGCGGGAAAGAGGAGATCAACTCTGAAAAAATGTTTTGCATACCAATCTAAAAAGCTAATTATCTTGAGACCCCCTACTTAAAAACAATTTAGGTGGACATAATTTTAGACCCTACCTAAATCAAAGTTTGTACTTGGAACCCGGTCATGGGCTCGGGTACGGAAACATTTTTACATCCGATAATTCCTTCAAGACAAAAAGGCCACACAACCAGGAAGTAGCGACATTCTAAAGCAACCATGCGCCACTGAGCAGTGTCCATGGTATTTCACAGTCATGCTGGCTCTGAGCGAAACCGGGTACTAGTGCTTTGTGTCCCTCTCAGCCATTTGTAGTTTTTTATAGACCGGAAGGACACAGAGAACTCAGCTTGCCCGTTCTATATAAAAAACAACTAAGAACTTTGTTGCTGAGGAGAATAAGTCAGATTGTTGGCAGATGTAATTGCACACCATTGAGGACTATTTTATGAATGAAGACGGTGAATTTACTGAAAACGCTACACGGGGTCCCTTTAACAAAAATATAGTGCATTTTGTTAATATCTAATAAAAATGTGTTTAAGTGCATACATGTATATTTAATCATAATTTAAATTTAGTAAAACGGTAATAATATATTATAATATATCCACTGTGTAGTTCCACTGATTATTATATAACACTTGATAAATGTATTTGGTAAAGTACAACTTAGAGTGAGAATTATGACCGAAACAGGTCTTCTTGGTAGTAATGTTCCTTGCTGTAGCGAAGCCCTCCCTTTGTTGAAATTTAAGGCTTTATTAATGTTGTTTTTTTCACGTTGTTTTCTGTGCAGTTGCTTCCTGGTTTATTCTATTTCCGGGTCAAAAGCCATTGCTGCCGAGTGGGGTGCATGTGCAGACAAGAAACGCAGTAAAAACATGAGAACGCTGTTTACATGCACGAATAATCAGGGAACTGAAGGAGTTCTCTAGGTCTGTTAAACGGGTATGAGAACCCTTATTTTACCCGGGATATGGTGTTTACATGGTGTTTAAAAAAACGGCGTATGCCATTTACCCGATTATGATAGTTTTTTTTAAACTGCATGTAAAATCACTTAATGTAACTAGGCTGTGTCTTATAACATAAATCAGGTTAACTTACGTCATGATTTACACTAACTTCGTGAGAAGTACAGAGTAACTTTCGCACACTCGCCCCACTAATTTCCACGCATTTTACAGTATAACTAAGCTGTGTCTTAGAGCCAACTCCCGTACACACTAAGGAGAGATAACGGTGAACACTTTATAATCCATCCCGCTACCCTGTAGTTACTTGGTAACTCCAGGTCAACTACAGTGTGGTTACAGCACATACTTGTACGGGAGTTATGCTCTAAGACAAAGCCTAGTTATACTGTAAGACGCATGGAAATTTGTGGGGGAAGTGAGCGAGACTTACTCTGTACTTCTGTGGAAGTTGGTGTAAAGCAGGATGTAAGTTAAACTGAGTTACGTGATAAGACGCAGCCTAGTTACACTGTAAATGCAGGGGGGGAAACGGGGCTAAGTGAGCGGGAGTTACTCAGTACTTGTGTGAAATAAGGGGCAACCTAGTGAGCGGTAGGTATGCTCTAAGTCGCGGGCCGTATTATCTAGTGTTACCATCTATTTCCATTTCTTATTCATTTATAACAGTGATCTCCAATCCTGCACCTGGAGGGCCACTGCCCTACCTGTTTTAGGTTTCTCCCAGTTCTAACACTCGTGATTCAAATGATGTGCTCGTTATCAAGTAGCTGAAGCTCGTCATGTGTGATGTTCATTAGATTCTGGTGTGTTAGAGTAGGGACAAACCTAAAAACCCAGAGCAGTGGCCCTCCAAGAGCAGGACTGCCCATCCCTGATTTTTACCCTTAGTTAGTTTCTCAGTGTCACAGAATGGAAGAGGCCAACTTTTATTTTTAATTTTAATTTTTTAATAAAGCTGTGGTCAGAAACATGTGATCCAGTTAACTTGTTTGTCTCAGGTGCTGCATAAATAACAGTCCAGTAAATACTTGTTTTGTTTACCGACAATGACCTCCACAACCTCTGTACTGAAAAACATGTATTCATTAACAGACCATGGTGAACCAAAACAAAATGGCTCTAATGAGCCCAATTTGTGATGCTATCACCAGAGAATTTAAGTTAATGACATTGTCTTTAACAAACAAACCTTGAACTGTAATCACTTCAGACTAATTAATCTCAGGTGCACCTATTAGCAATAGAATTCATTAACAATGGAGTGAAAGTTGTGTGGGTTTATGTTTCATTCAACTTTTGCTCTAACTTGCTTGTTCTACTGTGTTTTATAGATTGTATGATTTCTTAAAGGACTCACAAACACAAAAAATAAACAATAACTACCATTATAAACTCAATTTATCAGTAACCATACATAAATTCTTTGTTTTTTAAGGCAAATATCTTCTTGTGAACACAATTACTCTCAAAACAAGTTTAATTTACACATCTTGCTTCAGTAAATATTACTTTTGTAACTATTTTATTCAGTCTAACAGGGTGCTCATTTGACTTAGAATAAAGATCTGATGATGTGGGTACTTTCAGCTCACTGAATCATTTGAATGTATTGTTCATGGTTTGCTTTGACTATTTTGTTTTGTGAATTGTTTTTAGCCAGATAAAGTCTTTTAACTGGTTTTGTGCAATCACAGGGTCAGTTCATAGTAAGGGATGTACAAAATCAGCCAAAATGATGCATTTCAATTATTCCTTTGCCCATATTTTCTTTGAGCACTGCACTGAACCATAGAACAAATGTTCCTTTTCCAACAGTTAATATTCATTTATCCTGTGTTTATAAAAGTATTATCCAGTTTTACTTATTCATACATTTTTGAAATGTCAAAAATCGAAAATTGTCGTTGTAGAAAGTAATTACATAATAAATGTTTACATATCTGAGTTCCTCTACAAACCCATTTATACCCTGTAAGTCTGAAATCATTTTAAATAACATTTATGTCAACATGTGTTGATCTTTGTGGTGCAATGAACCCTGAGAGTTATGCAGTACCTCAGACAAACACAATAATGAGACCTTCTGTTTTATCAGACATTTTATGAGGGATATGTATGTATAGGTATATACAGTATATGTTTCACATATAGGTATTTCAGGCAGCATAGAAGAGCCATAGCACTCAAATATATTACAACAACATTCAATGACAGTCAAGTATATTTTAGGTCGGCAATATATAATTTCCTTATTGAATTTGGTGTTTTCTTTTAAATTATGACAGAATAGTAAATACAAATCTATAATATAATGCTGAATAGTAACACAACACAAAGGCTGGTTAGTGAGGCTCTGATCACTGGAAGCAGACTTGAAAGGTGAAGAGAAGTGTAGCACACTCTGGCTCCATATGCATTTCTCTTTAGTATAAATAATGTTTCGGTCCTCAGGCCTTCTTCAAAATTAACATTAACACATGCACAGTTTCGACCGTTGATAATTAAAATCCTCCACAGATGGCTATTTGATGGGGCTGGTTTTCATTCCCTGTACCAGTGCCAGAACTCTGGTTTTAATCTCTTTGGTTTTCAAAGAATAGAAAATAGGATTGATGCACGGTGGGATGGTAGAGACCAGCGACAGGCATAGCAAATGGAGGTCCGGGTCAATGGCTTGCACATAAATTCCCATTAAGGAAATGCTGAATATAGGAAGGTAAAATACAGCAACAAGGACCATGTGCTCCATGCAAGTGGCAAGAGTTTTCTTCCTATTGCTTACTGATTTCATCCTGAACACAGTGATCAGGATGCTGATATAAGCCAGAACAATGAAAGTGAAAGGGACCATCAGGTTCACCACAGTTGCATATGACACTACTGTCCAATCCAATGTGTATTCATTACAGGACAATCTGAACAAAGGTGCGTAGTCACAGAAATAGCTGTACACTCTTACAGATTTGCAAAAAGACAGATGAGCAGTGAATGTCATGGTATATATCACTCTTGCCAGACCGCAAAGCCAGATCACGCTGACAATAGAAGACATGATCTGCACTGTGTTGAATACGTTCTGACGCATAGGTAAACATATCGCAATGAACCTGTCATAGGCAAGTACAGCAAGTGCATATGCCTCCAGAGATATAACAGTATAGTAGACATACATTTGTAGAAGACATAGATAGAATGGAACAAAGTTGTCGTTAAAGAGGAATACCTTGATCACGCTGGGAATAATGCACGTGTTTAAGAGTATATCAATTACTGCGAGGTTGACAACAGCCAGAAATTTTGGAGTGTGTAAACAGCGCTCACGGGCAATTATGGAGATCAATAAAATATTGAACACTAGTGAAACCACATAGACAAACGACAGAAAGACAATGTAGACGCTGATGTAGTTAAAGGTCTGAAATCCGATGATATAGAAGCCTGGAGGTTGAATAATGACAGAGATATTTAAAACAGTCTTGAGAGAAGACATAGTGCAAGTTCACCAGCGTGCTGGAGGTCTGCATTCGGTCCACGGTGTGTAATAATTCTGTGGTCTGAAAAAGAGAAAAAGAAAAAAAACATGTCATGACTTCACATACATCAAACTGACACATAAACACTTGTGCATTCAGCATGAAACCAAAAATGTTGCTGCTTCTGAGCGAACAATATAACGTGCAACAGACTACAATCTGCTTTTGGCTCACCTGTTCTATTGCTAATCGTTTTACACAATGAGGCTCCATATGATGCTGACTCCAACAGTAGCCATTGAATGTCTTCATGTCTGACCTGTGTACAGTAGAAGTTATACTCTCTTTATTGGTCTCCAGAGATAAAACATAGTCTTCTCATTAAGATATGAATCAGCAAAACAGTAATGACCAGTGAGCTTTTACTATAATCAAAGGTTTAACCCGTGGAGAGTGGCATGTTGTTTTCCAACTTTTCTTTCAGGCAAAACAAACAAAATGTTATTATTGTTTTGTGTTCCTCAGTTATCTTCATCTCAAGAGTCGGAGGACATGCAGATTAAAATGAATGACGCTTAATAACACTGAAACCCAATCACCCAATGTTTGAAACAGTTTTATTATTCTCTTTGCAAATATAAACAAAACTTTATTTCCATCATACAGCATTGATAACGTGTATGTCCATGGATTTTGAAGTGTGTGTGAACCCTCTGTTTTCATTTGATTGTTTCTTTTAATAAGGAACTAATAACGAAATAGAAACATGATATAGTTGTTCTGTTTGGTGCGGACGTGCTCTCAGGACCACGGACAGAGACTTGATTTTGCTGGCTCTGCTTGGAGGCAAAGGCAGATTTACTATCAATATTACTCTGTCATCATCATTTTGAAAGGACATGTAACTTTTTGTTTTACACTCATAAACATTCAAAATCTTCTACCACATAAAATATTTCAAAATCAACTGTAAAACACTGTCTATACACCCACAGCTCTGCTCGTAACAACATCTTCTCATGCATCTCTGTACTCCATCATAGAAAGTGTTATAGAGTGATAGATGAGACCTGGTCAGAAGTCTCTCGACAAGTCAGGTCTCACATTTGTCTTGGACTGAATACTGTTACCCTCACCTCTCTCTCATTTGTTTTATACCGACACATGAAAAGTTGTTTTTATATGTCTGTAAACAATCAAATTAGATGCAGAAGTGTCTATATATTATTTGGGGGAGTGGAGATCTCCTTTCAGGAGGAAAAGTGAGATGGTTGCATGATCAGAGTAGAAGCTAAAATGCATTTTACTGTAAACGGCAGCACTCGCTGGTTTGTGTCGCCTGTCCTAGGCCCGGAAGCAAATGGACTCCCATACATGCAGGAAAGAGGAGATCAACTCTGAAAAAATGTTTTGCATACCAATCAAAAAGGCTAATTATCTTGAGACCCCCTACTTAAAAACAATTTAGGTGGACATAATATTAGACCCTACCTAAATCAAAGTTTGTACTTGGAACCCGGTCATGGGCTCGGGTACGGAAACATTTTTACATCCGATAAGTCCTTCAAGACAAAAAGGCCACACAACCAGAAAGTAGCGACATTCTAAAGCAACCATGCGCCACTGAGCAGCTTTCATAGGATTAAATGGGTGCCATTTTTTCAGTATAAAATCTATATTTTAACATGTCCATGGTATTTCACAGTCATGCTGGCTCTGAGCGAAACCGGGTACTAGTGCTTTGTGTCCCTCTCAGCCATTTGTAGTTTTTTATAGACCGGAAGGACACAGAGGCCTCAGCTTGCCCGTTCTATGTAAAAAACAATTAAGAACTTTGTTGCTGAGGAGAATAAGTCAGATTGTTGGCAGATGTAATTGCACACCATTGAGGACTATTTTATGAATGAAGACGGTGAATTTACTGAAAACGCTACACGGGGTCCCTTTAACAATCATATAGCGCATTTTGTTAATATCTAATAAAAATGTGTTTAAGTGCATACATGTGTATTTAATCATAATTTAAATTTAGTAAAATGGTAATAATATATTATAATATATCCTCTGTGTAGTTCCACTGATTATTATATAATACTTGATAAATGTATTTGGTAAAATACAACTTAGAGTGCACCTACTGCTCACTTTCCGCTTAGGTTTCCCCTTATTTCACACAAGTACTGAGTAACTCCCGCTCACGTCTCCACCTGGTTCCCACATGCATTTACATTCAGTGCATTTACATTCACATCAGTAACCCGAATAAGGCCTTACCCCAGTTAAGGAAATGATCACATTATTGAAGTTCCCCTTGTATACGTGAGATGGGTTGAATGGGAAAATGACAGAGTAACTCGACCTGTGGTACAGTAGGTGGCGCTCTGTCAACATACAGCTGGACTGAATATTGCTTTTTTCTAGTTTACCTTTGTCAAAATCACAAACAGACGACTTTTGGATGGAATTACGACTGAAACAGGTCTTCTTGGTAGTAATGTTACTTGCTGTCCCGAAGCCCTCCCTTTGTTGAAATGTAAGGCTTTGTTAATGTTGTTTTTTTCACGCTGTTTTCTGTGCCGTTGCTTCCTGGTTTACTTTATTTCCGGGTCAAAAGCCATTGCTGCGGAGTGGGGTGCATGTGCAGACAAGAAACGCAATAAAAACATGAGAACGCTGTTTACATGCACGAATAATCAGGGAACTGAAGGAGTTCTCTAGGTCTGTTAAACGGGTATGAGAACCCTGATTTTACCCTGGATTTGGTGTTTACATGGTGTTTAAAAAAACGGCGTATGCCATTTACCTGATTATAATCGGGTTTTTAAACTGCAGGTAAAATCACTTAATGTAACTAGGCTGCGTCTTATCACATAAATCAGGTTAACTTACACCCTGCTTTACACCAACTTCCAGAGATGCACAGAGTAACTCTCCCACACTCGCCCCACTAATTTCCACGCATTTTACAGTATAACTAAGCTGTGACTTAGAGCCAACTCCCGTACACACTAAGGAGGGGATAGCGGTGAACATTTTATAATCAATCCCGCTACCCTGTAGTTCCTTGGTAACTCCGGGTCAACTACAGTGTAGTTACAGCACATAATTGTACGGGAGTTACGCTCTAAGACACAGCCTAGTTATACTGTAAGACGCATGGAAATTTGTGGGGGAAGTGAGCGAGACTTACTCTGTACTTCTGTGGAAGTTTGTGTAAAGCAGGATGTTAGTTAACCTGAGTTACGTGATAAGACGCAGCCCAGTTACGCTGTTAATGCAGGGGGGGGGGGGAAACGGGGCTAAGTAAGCGGGAGTTACTCAGTACTTGTGTGAAATAAGGGGCAACCAAGTGAGCGGTAGGTATGCTCTAAGTCGCGGGCCGTATTATGTATTGTTACCATCTATTTCCATTTCTTATTCATTTATAACAGTGATTTCCAATCCTGCACCTGGAGGGCCACTGCCCTACCTGTTTTAGGTTTCTCCCAGCTCTAACACACGTGATTCTAATGATGTGCTCGTGATCAAGTAGCTGAAGCTCGTCATGTGTCATATTCATTAGATTCTGGTGTGTTAGAGTAGGGACAAACCTAAAACACCCAGAGCAGTGGCCCTCCAAGAGCAGGACGGCCAATCCCTTAGTTAGTTTCTCAGTGTAACATTATGGAAGAGGCCAACTTTTATTTTTAATTTCATTTTTTAATAAAGCTGTGGTCAGAAACATATGATCCAGTTAACTTGTTTGTCTCAGGTGCTGCATAAATAAAAGTCCAGTAAATACTCGTTTTGTTTACCGACAATGACCTCCACAACCTCTGTACTGAAAAACATGTATTAATTAACAGACCATGGTGAACCAAAACAAAATGGTTCTAATGAGCCCAATTTGTGATGCAATCACCAGAGAATTTCAGTTAATGACCTTGTCTTTAACAAACAAACCTTGAACTGTAATCACTTCAGACTAATTAATCTCAGGCGCACCTATTAGCAATAGAATTAACTAACAATGGAGTGAAAGTTGTGTGGGTTTATGTTTCATTCAACTTTTGCTCTAACTTGCTTGTTCTACTGTGTTTTATAGATTGTATGATTTCTTAAAGGACTCACAAACACAAACAATAAACAATAACTACCATTATAAACTCAATTTATCAGTAACCATACATAAATTCTTTGTTTTTTAGGCAAATATCTTCTTGTGAACACAATTACTCTCAAAAAGATTTAATTTACACATCTTGCTTCAGTAAATATTACTTTTGTAACTGTTTTATTCAGTCTAACAGGGTGCTCATTTGACTTAGAATAAAGATCTGATGATGTGGGTACTTTCAGCTCACTGAATCATTTGAATGTATTGTTCATGGTTTGCTTTGACTATTTTGTTTTGTGCATTGTTTTTAGCCAGATAAAGTCTTTTAACTGGTTTTGTGCAATCACAGGGTCAGTTCATAGTAAGAGATGTACAAAATCAGCCAAAATGATGCATTTCAATTATTCCTTTGCCCATATTTTCTTTGAGCACTGCACTGAACCGTAGAACAAATGTTCCTTTTCCAACAGTTAATATTCATTTATCTTGTATTTATAAAAGTATTATCCAGTTTTACTTATAAAACATTTTTGAAATGTCAAAAAGCGAATATCGTCGTTTGGGAAGTAATTACAAACTAAAAGTTTACATATCTGAGTTTCTCTACAAACCCATTTATCCCCTGTAAGTCTTATATCATTTTTAAATAACCACAAATAAAAGACAACAAAACATTTATGTCAACATGTGTTAATCTTTGTGCTGTAGACCCTGAGAGATATGCAGTACCTCCGACAAACACAATAATGAGACCTTCTGTTTTATCAGACATTTTATGAGGGATATGTACAGTTTATATACAGTACATGTTTCACATATGAGTATTTCAGGCAGCATAGAAGAGCCATAGCATTCAAATATATTACAACAACCTTCAATGACAGTCAAATATATCTTAGGTCGGCAATATGTAATTTATTTCCTTATTGAATTTGGTGTTTCCTTTCAATTATGACAGAATATAAAATAAAAATCTATAATATAATGCTGAATAGTAACGTATCATAAAGGCTGGTGAGTGAGGCTCTGATCACTGGAAGCAGACTTGAAAGGTAAAGAGAGGTGTAGCACACTCTGGCTCAATATGCATTTCTCTTTAGTATAAATAATGTTTCGGTCCTCAAGCCTTCTTCAAAATTAACATTAACACATGCACAGTTTCGACCGTTAATAGTTAAAATCCTCCACAGATGGCTATTTGATGGGGAAGAAAATTGTCATGGGCTGGTTTTTATTCCTTGTACCAGTGCCCGAATTCTTGTTTTAATCTCCTTGGTTTTCAAAGAATAGAAAATAGGATTGATGCACGGTGGGATGGTAGAGGCCAGTGACAGGGATAGCAAATGGAGGTCCGGGTCAATGGCTCGCACATAAATCCCCATTAAGGAAATGCTGAATATAGGAATGTAAAATACAGCAACAAGGACCATGTGCTCAATGCAAGTGGCAAAAGTTTTCTTCCTATTGCTTACTGATTTCATCCTGAACACAGTGATCAGGATGCTGATATAAGCCAGAACAATGAAAGTGAAAGGGACCATCAGGTTCACCACAGTCGCATACGACACTACTGTCCAATCCAATGTGTAATCATTACAGGCCAATCTGAACAAAGGTGCGTAGTCACAGAAATAGCTGTACACTCTTACAGATTTGCAAAAAGACAGATGAGCAGTGAATGCCATGGCATATGCAACTCTTGCCAGACCGCAAAGCCAGATCAGGCTGACAATAGAAGACATGATCTGCACTGTGTTGAATACGTTCTGACGCATAGGTAAACATATCGCAATGAACCTGTCATAGGCAAGTACAGCAAGTGCATATGCCTCCAGAGATATAACAGTATAGTAGACATACATTTGTAGAAGACATAGATTGAATGGAACAAAGTTGTCGTTAAAGAGGAATACCTTGATCGCACCTGGAACAGTGCTTGTGTTTAAGAGTATATCAACTACTGCGAGGTTGACAACAGCCAGAAATTTTGGAGTGTGTAAACAGCGCTCACGGGCAATTATGCAGATCAATAAAATATTGAACACTAGTGAAACCACATAGACAAACGACAGAAAAATAATGTAGACACTGATGTAGTTAAAGGTCTCAAATCCGATGATATAGAAGCCTGGAGGTTGAATAATGACAGAGACATTTAAAACAGTCTTGAGAGAAGACATAGTGCAACTCCACCGGCGTGCTGGAGGTCGGCATTTGGTCCACGGTGTGTAACAATTCTGTGGTCTGAAAAAGAGAAATAAGAAAAAAACATGTCATGACTTATCTATCCAATCACATACATCAAACTGACACATATACACTTGTGCATTCAGCATGAAACCAAATATTTTTGCTGCTTTTGAGCGAACAATATAACATGCAACAGACTACAATCTGCTTTTGGCTCACCTGTTCTATTGCTCATCGTTTTACAAAATGTGGCTCCATATGATGCTGACTCCAACAGTAGCCATTGAATGTCTGCATGTCTGACCTGTGTACAGTAGAAGTTATACTCTCTTTATTGGTCTCCAGAGATAAAACACAGTATTCTCATTAAGAAATGAATCTTAGGTTAGCCCGTGGAGGGTGGCATGTTGTTTTCCAACTTTTTTTACAATCAAAACAAACAAAATGTTATTATTGTTTCATGTTCCACAGTTATCTTCATCTCAAGAGTCGGAGGACATGCAGATTAAAATGAATGATGCTTAATAACACTGAAACCCAATCACCCAATGTTTGAAACAGTTTTATTATTCTCTTTGCAAATATAAACAAAACTTTATTTCCATCGTACAGCATTAATAACGTGTATGTCCATGAATTTTGAAGTGTGTGTGAACCCTCTGTTTTCATTTGATTGTTTCTTTTAATAAGGAACTAATAAAGTAATAGAAACATGATATAGTTGTTCGGTGTGGTGCGGACGTGCTCTCAGGACCACGGACAGAGACTTGATTTTGCTGGCTTTGCTTGGAGGCAAAGGCAGATTTACTGTCAATATTACTCTGTCATCATCATTTTGAAAGGACATGTAACTTTTTTTTTACTCTCATGAATATTCAAAATCTTCTACCACAAAATTTCTTTCAAAATCAACTGTAAAACACTGTCTATACACCCACAGCTCTGCTCGTAACAACATCTTCTCATGCATCTCTGTACTCCATCATAGAAAGTGTTATAGAGTGATAGATGAGACCTGGTCAGAAGTCACTTGACAAGTCAGGTCTCACATTTGTCTTGGACTGAATACTGTTGCCCTCACCTCTCTCTCATTTGTTTTATACACACACATGAAAAATTGTTTGTAATGTGTGAAATGTTTGCAATCAATCCAATGAGATGCAGAAGTGTGTATATATTATTTGGGTGTGGAGATTTCCTTTCAGGAGGAAAAGGGAGATGGTTGCATGATCTGAGTAGAAACTAAAATGCATTTTACTGTAAACGGCAGCACTCGCCTGTTTGTGTCGCCTGTCCTCGGCCCGGAAGCAAATTGAGTCCCATACATGCAGGAAAGAGGAGATCAACTCTGAAAAAAACTTTTGGATACCAATCGAAAAAGCTAACTATCTTGACCCCCATCGCCCCCCCGATGTAAGTGCACACCATTGAGGACTATTTTATTTGTGAATATGGTGAATTTACTGAAAACGCATTTTGTTAATATCTAATAAAAATGTGTTTAAGTGCATACATGTGCATTTAATCATAATTTAAATTTAGTAAATTGGTAATAATATATTATAATATATCCACTGTGTAGTTCCACTGATTATTATATAACACTTGATAAATGTATTTGGTAAAGTACAACTTAGAGTGCACCTATTTCTCACTTTCTGCTTAGGTTTCCCCTTATTTCACACAAGTACTGAGTAACTCCCGCTCACGTCTCCACCTGGTTCCCCCATGCATTTACAGTCAGTGCATTTACATTCACATCAGTAACCCGAATATGGCCTGACCCAAGTTAAGGGAATAATCACATTATTGAAGTTCCCCTTGTATACGTGAGAGGGGGTTGAATGGGAAAATGACAGAGTAACTCGACCTGTGGTACAGTAGGTGGCGCTCTGTCAACATACAACTGGTCTGAATATTGCTTTTTTCTGGTTTGCCTTTGTCAAAATCACAAAGAGCCGACTTTTGGACAGAATTACGACTGAAACAGGTCTTCTTGGTAGTAATATTACTTGCTGTTGCGAAGCCCTCCCTTTGTTGAAATGTAAGGATTTATTAATGTTGTTTTTCTTCACGTTGTTTTCTGTGCCGTTGCTTCCTGGTTTATTTTATTTCCGGGTCAAAAGCCATTGCTGCGGAGTGGGGTGCATGTGCAGACAAGAAACGCAATAAAAACATGAGAACGCTGTTTACATGCACGAATAATCAGGGAACTGAAGGATTTCTTTAGGTCTGTTAAACGGGTATGAGAACCCTTATTTTACCCGGGATATGGTGTTTACATGGTGTTTAAAAAAACGGCGTATGCCATTTACCCGATTATAATCGGGTTTTTAAACTGCATGTAAAATCACTTAATGTAACTAGGCTGCGTCTTATCACATAAATCAGGTTAACATACACCCTGCTTTACACCAACTTCCACAGATGTACAGAGTAACTCTCGCACACTCGCCCCACTAATTTCCACGCATTTTACAGTATAACTAAGCTGTGACTTAGAGCCAACTCCCGTACACACTAAGAAGGGGATAGCGGTGAACACTTTATAATCAATCCCGCTACCCTGTAGTTCCTTGGTAACTCCGGGTCAACTACAGTGTAGTTACAGCACATAATTGTACGGGAGTTACGCTCATAGACACAGCCTAGGTATACTGTAAGACGCATGGAAATTTGTGGGGGAAGTGAGCGAGAGTTACTCTGTACTTCTGTGGAAGTTGGTGTAAAGCAGGATGTTAGTTAAACCTGAGTTACGTGATAAGACGCAGCCTAGTTACACTGTAAATGCACAGGGCAAACGGGGCTAAGTGAGCGGGAGTTACTCAGTACTTGTGTGAAATAAGGGGCAACCAAGTGAGCGGTAGGTATGCTCTAAGTCGCGGGCCGTATTATGTATTGTTACCATCTATTTCCATTTCTTATTCATTTATAACAGTGATTTCCAATCCTGCACCTGGAGGGCCACTGCCCTACCTGTTTTAGGTTTCTCCCAGCTCTAACACACGTGATTCTAATGATGTGCTCGTTATCAAGTAGCTGAAGCTCGTCATGTGTCATATTCATTAGATTCTGGTGTGTTAGAGTAGGGACAAACCTAAAACACCCAGAGCAGTGGCCCTCCAAGAGCAGGACGGCCCATCCCTGATTTTTACCCTTAGTGAGTTTCTAAGTGTCACAGAATGGAAGAGGCCAACTTTTATTTTTAATTTCATTTTTTAATAAAGCTGTGGTCAGAAACATATGATCCAGTTAACTTGTTTGTCTCAGGTGCTGCATAAATAACAGTCCAGTAAATACTTGTTTTGTTTACCGACAATGACCTCCACAACCTCTGTACTGAAAAACATGTATTCATTAACAGACCATGGTGAACCAAAACAAAATGGTTCTAATGAGCCCAGTTTGTGATGCTATCACCAGAGAATTTCAGTTAATGACCTTGTCTTTAACAAACAAACCTTGAACTGTAATCACTTCAGACTAATTAATCTCAGGTGCACCTATTAGCAATAGAATTAATTAACAATGGAGTGAAAGTTGTGTGTGTTTACGTTTCATTCAACTTTTGCTCTAACTTGCTTGTTCTACTGTGTTTTATAGATTGTATGATTTCTTAAAGGACTCACAAACACAAACAATGAACAATAACTACCATTATAAACTCAATTTATCAGTTACCATACATCAATTCTTTGTTTTTTAGGCAAATATCTTCTTGTGAACACAATTACTCTCAAAACAAGTTTAATTTACACATCTTGCTTCAGTAAATATTACTTTTGTAACTATTTTGTTCAGACTAACAGGGTGCTCATTTGACTTAGAATAAAGATCTGATGATGTGGGTACTTTCAGCTCACTGAATCATTTGAATGTATTGTTCATGGTTTGCTTTGACTATTTTGTTTTGTGCATTGTTTTTAGCCAGATAAAGTCTTTTAACTGGTTTTGTGCAATCACAGGGTCAGTTCATAGTAAGAGATGTACAAAATCAGCCAAAATGATGCATTTCAATTATTCCTTTGCCCATATTTTCTTTGAGCACTGCACTGAACCATAGAACAAATGTTCCTTTTCCAACAGTTAATATTAATTTATCCTTTATTTATAAAAGTATTATCCAGTTTTACTTATTCATACATTTTTGAAATGTCAAAAATCTAAAATTGTCGTTGTAGAAAGTAATTACATAATAAACGTTTACATATCTGAGTTCCTCTACAAACCCATTTATACCCTGTAAGTCTTAAATCATTTTAAATAACATTTATGTCAACATGTGTTGATCTTTGTGGTGCAATGAACCCTGAGAGTTATGCAGTACCTCAGACAAACACAATAATGAGACCTTCTGTTTTATCAGACATTTTATGAGGGATATGTACAGTTTATATACAGTACATGTTTCACATATGAGTATTTCAGGCAGCATAGGAGAGCCATAGCATTCAAATATATTACAACAACCTTCAATGACAGTCAAGTATATTTTAGGTCGGCAATATATAATTTCCTTATTGAATTTGGTGTTTTCTTTTAAATTATGACAGAATAGTAAATACAAATCTATAATATAATGCTGAATAATAACGTAACACAAAGGCTGGTTAGTGAGGTTCTGATCACTGGAAGCAGACTTGAAAGGTGAAGAGAAGTGTAGCACACTCTGGCTCCATATGCATTTCTCTTTAGTATAAATAACGTTTTTGTCCTCAGGCCTTCTTCAAAATTAACATTAACACATGCACAGTTTTGACCGTTGATAATTAAAATCCTCCACAGATGGCTATTTGATGGGGCTGGTTTTCATTCCTTGTACCAGTGCCAGAACTCTGGTTTTAATCTCTTTGGTTTTCAAAGAATAGAAAATAGGATTGATGCACGGTGGGATGGTAGAGACCAGCGACAGGCATAGCAAATGGAGGTCCGGGTCAATGGCTTGCACATAAATCCCCATTAAAGAAATGCTGAATATAGGAAGGTAAAATACAGCAACAAGGACCATGTGCTCAATGCAAGTGGCAAGAGTTTTCTTCCTATTGATTACTGATTTCATCCTGAACACAGTGATCAGGATGCTGATATAAGCCAGAACAATGAAAGTGAAAGGGACCATCAGGTTCACCACAGTTGCATATGACACTACTGTCCAATCCAATGTGTATTCATTACAGGACAATCTGAACAAAGGTGCGTAGTCACAGAAATAGCTGTACACTCTTACAGATTTGCAAAAAGACAGATGAGCAGTGAATGTCATGGTATATATCACTCTTGCCAGACCGCAAAGCCAGATCACGCTGACAATAGAAGACATGATCTGCACTGTGTTGAATACGTTCTGACGCATAGGTAAACATATCGCAATGAACCTGTCATAGGCAAGTACAGCAAGTGCATATGCCTCCAGAGATATAACAGTATAGTAGACATACATTTGTAGAAGACATAGATAGAATGGAACAAAGTTGTCGTTAAAGAGGAATACCTTGATCACGCTGGGAATAATGCACGTGTTTAAGAGTATATCAATTACTGCGAGGTTGACAACAGCCAGAAATTTTGGAGTGTGTAAACAGCGCTCACGGGCAATTATGGAGATCAATAAAATATTGAACACTAGTGAAACCACATAGACAAACGACAGAAAGACAATGTAGACGCTGATGTAGTTAAAGGTCTGAAATCCGATGATATAGAAGCCTGGAGGTTGAATGATGACAGAGACATTTAAAACAGTCTTGAGAGAAGACATAGTGCAAGTTCACCAGCGTGCTGGAGGTCTGCATTCGGTCCACGGTGTGTAAAAATTCTGTGGTCTGAAAAAGAGAAAAAAGAAAAAAAACATGTCATGACTTCACATACATCAAACTGACACATATACACTTGTGCATTCAGCATGAAACCAAAAATGTTGCTGCTTTTGAGCGAACAATATAACGTGCAACAGACTACAATCTGCTTTTGGCTCACCTGTTCTATTGCTAATCGTTTTACACAATGTGGCTCCATATGATGCTGACTCCAACAGTAGCCATTGAATGTCTTCATGTCTGACCTGTGTACAGTAGAAGTTATACTCTCTTTATTGGTCTCCAGAGATAAAACATAGTCTTCTCATTAAGAAATGAATCAGCAAAACAGTAATGACCACTGCGCTTTTACTACAATTAAAGGTTTAACCCGTGGAGAGTGGCATGTTGTTTTCCAACTTTTCTTTCAATCAAAACAAACAAAATGTTATTATTGTTTCGTGTTCCTCAGTTATCTTCATCTCAAGAGTCGGAGGACATGCAGATTGAAATGAATGACGCTTAATAACACTGAAACCCAATCACCCAATGTTTGAAACAGTTTTATTATTCTCTTTGCAAATATAAACAAAACTTTATTTCCATCATACAGCATTGACAACGTGTATGTCCATGGATTTTGAATCGGTGTGAACCCTCTGTTTTCATTTGATTGTATCTTTTAATAAGGAACTAATAAAGAAATAGAAACATGATATAGTTGTTCGGTGTGGTGCGGACGTGCTCTCAGGACCACGGACAGAGACTTGATTTTGCTGGCTCTGCTTGGAGGCAAAGGCAGATTTACAATCAATATTACTCTGTCATCATCATTTTGAAAGGACATGTAACTTTTTTTTTTTACACTCATGAATATTCAAAATCTTCTTCCACATAAAATATTTCAAAATTAACTGTAAAAAAACTGTCTATACACCCACAGCTCTGCTCCTATCAGCATCTTATCATGCATCTCTGTACTCCATCATAGAAAGTGTTATAGAGTGATAGATGTGACCTGGTCAGAAGTCTCTCGACAAGTCAGGTGTCACATTTGTCTTGGACTGAATAATGTTGCCCTCACCTCTCTCTCATTTGTTTTATACCGACACATGAAAAGTTGTTTTTATATGTCTGTAAACAATCAAATGAGATGCAAAACTGTGTATATATTATTTGGGGGAGTGGGGATTTCCTTTCAGGAGGAAAAGTGAGATGGTTGATTGATCAGAGTAGAAGCTAAAATGCATTTTACTGTAAACGGCAGACTCGCCTGTTTGTGTCGCCTGTCCTCGGCCCGGAAGCAAATGGACTCCCATACATGCGGGAAAGAGGAGATCAACTCTGAAAAAATGTTTTGCATACCAATCAAAAAGGCTAGTTATCTTGAGACCCCCTACTTAAAAACAATTTAGGTGGACATAATTTTAGACCCTACCTAAATCAAAGTTTGTACTTGGAACCCGGTCATGGGCTCGCGTACGGAAACATTTTTACATCCGATAAGTCCTTCAAGACAAAAAGGCCACACAACCAGAAAGTAGCGACATTCTAAAGCAACCATGCGCCACTGAGCAGCTTTCATAGGATTAAACGGGCGCCATTTTTTCAGTATAAAATCTATATTTTAATATGTCCATGGTATTTCACAGTCATGCTGGCTCTGAGCGAAACCGGGTACTAGTGCTTTGTGTCCCTCTCAGCCATTTGTAGTTTTTTATAGACCGGAAGGACACGGAGGCCTCAGCTTGCCCGTTCTATGTAAGAAACAATTAAGAACTTTGTTGCTGAGGAGAATAAGTCAGATTGTTGGCAGAGGTAATTGCACACCATTGAGGACTATTTCATGAATGAAGACGGTGAATTTACTGAAAACGCTACACGGGGTCCCTTTAACAAACATATAGCGCATTTTGTTAATATCTAATAAAAATGTGTTTAAGTGCATACATGTGTATTTAATCATAATTTAAATTTAGTAAAATGGTAATAATATATTATAATATATCCTCTGTGTAGTTCCACTGATTATTATATAATACTTGATAAATGTATTTGGTAAAATACAACTTAGAGTGCACCTACTGCTCACTTTCCGCTTAGGTTTCCCCTTATTTCACACAAGTACTGAGTAACTCCCGCTCACGTCTCCACCTGGTTCCCACATGCATTTACATTCACATCAATAACCCGAATATGGCCTGACCCCAGTTAAGGGAATAATCAGATTATTGAAGTTCCCCTTGTATACGTGAGAGGGGTTGAATGGGAAAATGACAGAGTAACTCGACCTGTGGTACAGTAGGTGGCGCTCCGTCAAAATACAGCTGGTCTGAATATTGCTTTTTTCTAGTTTACCTTTGTCAAAATCACAAACAGCCGACTTTTGGATGGAATTACGACTGAAACAGGTCTTCTTGGTAGTAATGTTTCTTGCTGTCGCGAAGCCCTCCCTTTGTTGAAATGTAAGGCTTTGTTAATGTTGGTTTTTTTCACGTTGTTTTCTGTGCCGTTGCTTCCTGGTTTATTCTATTTCCGGGTCAAAAGCCATTGCTGCGGAGTGGGGTGCATGTGCAGACAAGAAACACAATAAAAACATGAGAACGCTGTTTACATGCACGAATAATCAGGGAACTGAAGGATTTCTCTAGGTCTGTTAAACGGGTATGAGAACCCTGATTTTACCCGGGATATGGTGTTTACATGATGTGTAAAAAAACGGCGTATGCCATTTACCCGATTATAATCGGGTTTTTAAACTGCAAGTAAAATCACTTAATGTAACTAGGCTGCGTCTTATCACATAAATCAGGTTAACTTACACCCTGCTTTACACCAACTTCCACAGATGTACAGAGTAACTCTCGCACACTCGCCCCACTAATTTCCACGCATTTTACAGTATAACTAAGCTGTGACTTAGAGCCAACTCCCGTACACACTAAGGAGGGGATAGCGGTGAACACTTTATAATCAATCACGCTACCCTGTAGTTACTTGGTAACTCCGGGTCAACTACAGTGTAGTTACAGCACATAATTGTACGGGAGTTACGCTCTAAGACACAGCCTAGTTATACTGTAAGACGCATGGAAATTTGTGGGGGAAGTGAGCGAGACTTACTCTGTACTTCTGTGGAAGTTGGTGTAAAGCAGGATGTTAGTTAAACCTGAGTTACGTGATAAGACGCAGCCTAGTTACACTGTAAATACACGGGGCAAACGGGGCTAAGTGAGCGGGAGTTACTCAGTACTTGTGTGAAATAAGGGGCAACCTAGTGAGCGGTAGGTATGCTCTAAGTCGCGGGCCGTATTATGTATTGTTACCATCTATTTCCATTTCTTATTCATTTATAACAGTGATTTCCAATCCTGCACCTGGAGGGCCACTGCCCTACCTGTTTTAGGTTTCTCCCAGCTCTAACACACGTGATTGTAATGATGTGCTCGTTATCAAGTAGCTGAAGCTCGTCATGTGTGATATTCATTAGATTCTGGTGTGTTAGAGTAGGGACAAACCTAAAACACCCAGAGCAGTGGCCCTCCAAGAGCAGGACGGCCAATCCCTGATTTATACCCTTAGTGAGTTTCTAAGTGTCACAGAATGGAAGAGGCCAACTTTTATGTTTAATTTCATTTTTTAATAAAGCTGTGGTCAGAAACATATTATCCAGTTAACTTGTTTGTCTCAGATGCTGCATAAATAACAGTCCAGTAAATACTCGTTTTGTTTACCGACAATGACCTCCACCACCTCTGTACTGAAAAAAATGTATTAATTAACAGACCATGGTGAACCAAAACAAAATGGTTCTAATGAGCCCAATTTGTGATGCAATCACCAGAGAATTTCAGTTAATGACCTTGTCTTTAACAAACAAACCTTAAACTGTAATCACTTCAGACTAATTAATCTCAGGTGCACCTATTAGCAATAGAATTAATTAACAATGGAGTAAAAGTTGTGTTGGTTCATGTTTCATTCAACTTTTGCTCTAACTTGCTTTTTCTGCTGTGTTTTATAGATTGTATGATTTCTTAAAGGACTCACAAACAATAACTTCCATTATAAACCTTAATTTATCAGTTACTGTACATAAATTCTTTGTTTTTTAGACAAATATCTTCTTGTGAACACTTTGTATTACTCTAAAAAAGGTTTAATTTACACATCTTGCTTCAGTAAATATTACTTTTGTAACTATTTTATTCAGTCTAACAGGGTGCTCATTTGACTTAGAATAAAGATCTGATGATGTGGGTACTTTCAGCTCACTGAATCATTTGAATGTATTGTTCATGGTTTGCTTTGACTTTTTTGTTTTGTGAATTGTTTTTAGCCAGATAAATTATTTTAAGTTGTTTTGTGCAGTCACAGGGTCAGTTCATAGTAAGAAATGTTCAATATCAGGCAAAATGATGCGTTTTTTTTCTTTGAGCACTGCACTGAACCGTAGAACAAATGTTTATTTTCAAGCAGTTAATATTAATTTATCCTTTATTTATGAAAGTATTATCCAGTTTTACTTATTCATACATTTTTGAAATGTCAAAACTCTATAATTGTCGTTGTAGAAAGTAGTTACATAATAAACGTTTACATATCTGAGTTCCTCTACAAACCCATTTATACCCTGTAAGTCTTAAATCATTTTAAATAACCACAAATAAAGGACAAAAAAACATTTATGTCAACATGTGTTGATCTTTGTGGTGCAATGAACCCTGAGAGTTATGCAGTACCTCAGACAAACACAATAATGAGACCTTCTGTTTTATCAGACAGTTTATGAGGGATATGTATGTATAGGTATATACAGTATATGTTTCACATATGAGTATTTCAGGCAGCATAGGAGAGCCATAGCATTCAAATATATTACAACAACATTCAATGACAGTCAAGTATATTTTAGGTCGGCAATATGTAATTTCCTTATTGAATTTGGTGTTTCCTTTCAATTATGACAGAATATAAAATACAAATCTAACATATAATGCTGAATAGTAACACAACACAAAGGCTGGTTAGTGAGGTTCTGATCACTGGAAGCAGACTTGAAAGGTGAAGAGAAGTGTAGCACACTCTGGCTCCATATGCATTTCTCTTTAGTATAAATAACGTTTTTGTCCTCAGGCCTTCTTCAAAATTAACATTAACACATGCACAGTTTTGACTGTTGATAATTAAAATCCTCCACAGATGGCTATTTGATGGGGCTGGTTTTCATTCCTTGTACCAGTGCCAGAACTCTGGTTTTAATCTCTTTGGTTTTCAAAGAATAGAAAATAGGATTGATGCACGGTGGGATGGTAGAGACCAGCGACAGGCATAGCAAATGGAGGTCCGGGTCAATGGCTTGCACATAAATTCCCATTAAGGAAATGCTGAATATAGGAAGGTAAAATACAGCAACAAGGACCATGTGCTCCATGCAAGTGGCAAGAGTTTTCTTCCTATTGATTACTGATTTCATCCTGAACACAGTGACCAGGATGCTGATATAAGCCAGAACAATGAAAGTGAAAGGGACCATCAGGTTCACCACAGTTGCATATGACACTACTGTCCAATCCAATGTGTATTCATTACAGGACAATCTGAACAAAGGTGCGTAGTCACAGAAATAGCTGTACACTCTTACAGATTTGCAAAAAGACAGATGAGCAGTGAATGTCATGGTATATATCACTCTTGCCAGACCGCAAAGCCAGATCACGCTGACAATAGAAGACATGATCTGCACTGTGTTGAATACGTTCTGACGCATAGGTAAACATATCGCAATGAACCTGTCATAGGCAAGTACAGCAAGTGCATATGCCTCCAGAGATATAACAGTATAGTAGACATACATTTGTAGAAGACATAGATAGAATGGAACAAAGTTGTCGTTAAAGAGGAACACCTTGATCACGCTGGGAATAATGCACGTGTTTAAGAGTATATCAATTACTGCGAGGTTGACAACAGCCAGAAATTTTGGAGTGTGTAAACAGCGCTCACGGGCAATTATGGAGATCAATAAAATATTGAACACTAGTGAAACCACATAGACAAACGACAGAAAGACAATGTAGACGCTGATGTAGTTAAAGGTCTGAAATCCGATGATATAGAAGCCTGGAGGTTGAATGATGACAGAGATATTTAAAACAGTCTTGAGAGAAGACATAGTGCAAGTTCACCAGCGTGCTGGAGGTCTGCATTCGGTCCACGGTGTGTAATAATTCTGTGGTCTGAAAAAGAGAAAAAAGAAAAAAAACATGTCATGACTTCACATACATCAAACTGACACATAAACACTTGTGCATTCAGCATGAAACCAGAAATGTTGCTGCTTCTGAGCAAACAATATAACTTGCTACAGACTACAATCTGCTTTTGGCTCACCTGTTCTATTGCTAATCGTTTTACACAATGAGGCTCCATATGATGCTGACTCCAACAGTAGCCATTGAATGTCTTCATGTCTGACCTGTGTACAGTAGAAGTTATACTCTCTTTATTGGTCTCCAGAGATAAAACACAGTCTTCTCATTAAGATATGAATCAGCAAAACAGTAATGACCACTGCGCTTTTACTACAATCAAAGGTTTAACCCGTGGAGAGTGGCATGTTGTTTTCCAACTTTTCTTTCAGGCAAAACAAACAAAATGTTATTATTGTTTTGTGTTCCTCAGTTATCTTCATCTCAAGAGTCGGAGGACATGCAGATTAAAATGAATGACGCTTAATAACACTGAAACCCAATCACCCAATGTTTGAAACAGTTTTATTATTCTCTTTGCAAATATAAACAAAACTTTATTTCCATCATACAGCATTGACAACGTGTATGTCCATAGATTTTGAAGTGTGTGTGAACCCTCTGTTTTCATTTGATTGTTTCTTTTAATAAGGAACTAATAAAGTAATAGAAACATGATATAGTTGTTCGGTTTGATGAGGACGTGCTCTCAGGACCACGGACAGAGACTTGATTTTGCTGGCTCTGCTTGGAGGCAAAGGCAGATTTACTATCAATATTACTCTGTCATCATCATTTTGAAAGGACATGTAACTTTTTTTTTTACACTCATGAATATTCAAAGTCTTCTACCACATAAATATTTCAAAATTAACTGTAAAAAACTGTCTATACACCCACAGATCTGCACCTAACAGCATCTTCTCATGCATCTCTGTACTCCATCATAGAAAGTGTTATAGAGTGATAGATGTGACCTGGTCAGAAGTCTCTCGACAAGTCAGGTGTCACATTTGTCTTGGACTGAATAATGTTGCCCTCACCTCTCTCTCATTTGTTTTATACCGACACATGAAAAGTTGTTTTTATATGTCTGTAAACAATCAAATGAGATGCAAAACTGTGTATATATTATTTGGGGGAGTGGGGATTTCCTTTCAGGAGGAAAAGTGAGATGGTTGATTGATCAGAGTAGAAGCTAAAATGCATTTTACTGTAAACGGCAGACTCGCCTGTTTGTGTCGCCTGTCCTCGGCCCGGAAGCAAATGGACTCCCATACATGCGGGAAAGAGGAGATCAACTCTGAAAAAATGTTTTGCATACCAATCAAAAAGGCTAGTTATCTTGAGACCCCCTACTTAAAAACAATTTAGGTGGACATAATTTTAGACCCTACCTAAATCAAAGTTTGTACTTGGAACCCGGTCATGGGCTCGGGTACGGAAACATTTTTACATCCGATAAGTCCTTCAAGACAAAAAGGCCACACAACCAGAAAGTAGCGACATTCTAAAGCAACCATGCGCCACTGAGCAGCTTTCATAGGATTAAACGGGCGCCATTTTTTCAGTATAAAATCTATATTTTAATATGTCCATGGTATTTCACAGTCATGCTGGCTCTGAGCGAAACCGGGTACTAGTGCTTTGTGTCCCTCTCAGCCATTTGTAGTTTTTTATAGACCGGAAGGACACGGAGGCCTCAGCTTGCCCGTTCTATGTGAAAAACAATTAAGAACTTTGTTGCTGAGGAGAATAAGTCAGATTGTTGGCAGAGGTAATTGCACACCATTGAGGACTATTTCATGAATGAAGACGGTGAATTTACTGAAAACGCTACACGGGGTCCCTTTAACAAACATATAGCGCATTTTGTTAATATCTAATAAAAATGTGTTTAAGTGCATACATGTGTATTTAATCATAATTTAAATTTAGTAAAATGGTAATAATATATTATAATATATCCTCTGTGTAGTTCCACTGATTATTATATAATACTTGATTAATGTATTTGGTAAAATACAACTTAGAGTGCACCTACTGCTCACTTTCCGCTTAGGTTTCCCCTTATTTCACACAAGTACTGAGTAACTCCCGCTCACGTCCCCACCTGGTTCCCACATGCATTTACAGTCAGTGCATTTACATTCACATCAGTAACCCGAATAAGGCCTGACCCCAGTTAAGGGAATGATCACATTATTGAAGTTCCCCTTGTATACGTGAGAGGGGTTGAATGGGAAAATGACAGAGTAACTCGACCTGTGGTACAGTAGGTGGCGCTCTGTCAACATACAGCTGGACTGAATATTGCTTTTTTCTAGTTTACCTTTGTCAAAATCACAAACAGCCGACTTTTGGATGGAATTACGACTGAAACAGGTCTTCTTGGTAGTAATGTTACTTGCTGTCGCAAAGCCCTCCCTTTGTTGAAATGTAAGGCTTTGTTAATGTTGTTTTTTTCACGTTGTTTTCTGTGCCGTTGCTTCCTGGTTTATTTTATTTCCGGGTCAAAAGCCATTGCTGCGGAGTGGGGTGCATGTGCAGACAAGAAACGCAATAAAAACATGAGAACGCTGTTTACATGCACGAATAATCAGGGAACTGAAGGATTTCTCTAGGTCTGTTAAACGGGTATGAGAACCCTTATTTTACCCGGGATATGGTGTTTACATGGTGTTTAAAAAAACGGCGTATGCCATTTACCCGATTATAATCGGGTTTTTAAACTGCAGGTAAAATCACTTAATGTAACTAGGCTGCGTCTTATCACATAAATCAGGTTAACTTACACCCTGCTTTACACCAACTTCCACAGATGTACAGAGTAACTCTCCCACACTCGCCCCACTAATTTCCACCCATTTTACAGTATAACTAAGCTGTGACTTAGAGCCAACTCCCGTACACACTAAGGAGGGGATAGCGGTGAACACTTTATAATCAATCCCTCTACCCTGTAGTTACTTGGTAACTCCGGGTCAACTACAGTGTAGTTACAGCACATAATTGTACGGGAGTTACGCTCTAAGACACAGCCTAGTTATACTGTAAGACGCATGGAAATTTGTGGGGGAAGTGAGCGAGAGTTACTCTGTACTTCTGTGGAAGTTTGTGTAAAGCAGGATGTTAGTTAACCTGAGTTACGTGATAAGACGCAGCCTAGTTACACTGTAAATGCACGGGGCAAACGGGGCTAAGTGAGCGGGAGTTACTCAGTACTTGTGTGAAATAAGGGGCAACCAAGTGAGCGGTAGGTATGCTCTAAGTCGCGGGCCGTATTATCTAGTGTTACCATCTATTTCCATTTCTTATTCATTTATAACAGTGATTTCCAATCCTGCACCTGGAGGGCCACTGCCCTACCTGTTTTAGGTTTCTCCCAGCTCTAACACACGTGATTCTAATGATGTGCTCGTTATCAAGTAGCTGAAGCTCGTCATGTGTCATATTCATTAGATTCTGGTGTGTTAGAGTAGGGACAAACCTAAAACACCCAGAGCAGTGGCCCTCCAAGAGCAGGACGGCCCATCCCTGATTTATACCCTTAGTGAGTTTCTAAGTGTCACAGAATGGAAGAGGCCAACTTTTATTTTTAATTTCATTTTTTAATAAAGCTGTGGTCAGAAACATATGATCCAGTTAACTTGTTTGTCTCAGGTGCTGCATAAATAAAAGTCCAGTAAATACTTGTTTTGTTTACCGACAATGACCTCCACAACCTCTGTACTGAAAAACATGTATTCATTAACAGACGATGGTGAACCAAAACAAAACGGTTCTAATGAGCCCAGTTTGTGATGCAATCACCAGAGAATTTCAGTTAATGACCTTGTCTTTAACAAACAAACCTTGAACTGTAATCACTTCAGACTAATTAATCTCAGGTGCACCTATTAGCAATAGAATTAATTAACAATGGAGTGAAAGTTGTGTTGGTTCATGTTTCATTCAACTTTTGCTCTAACCTGCTTGTTCTGCTGTGTTTTATAGCTTGTATGATTTCTTAAAGGACTCACAAACAATAACTTCCATTATAAACTCAATTTATCAGTTACTGTACATAAATTCTTTGTCTTTTAGGCTAATATCTTCTTGTGAACACTTTGTAATACTCTCAAAAAAGATTTAATTTACACATCTTGCTTCAGTAAATATTACTTTTGTAACTATTTTATTCAGTCTAACAGGGTGCTCATTTGACTTAGAATAAAGATCTGATGATGTGGGTACTTTCAGCTCACTGAATCATTTGAATGTATTGTTCATGGTTTGCTTTGACTTTTTTGTTTTGTGAATTGTTTTTAGCCAGATAAATTATTTTAAGTTGTTTTGTGCAGTCACAGAGTCAGTATATAGTAAGAGATGTTCAATATCAGGCAAAAGGATGCATTTCAATTATTCCTTTGCCATTTTTTTCTTTGAGCACTGCACTGAACCGTAGAACAAATGTTTATTTTCAAGCAGTTAATATTAATTTATCCTTTATTTATGAAAGTATTATCCAGTTTTACTTATTCATACATTTTTGAAATGTCAAAAATCTATAATTGTCGTTGTAGAAAGTAGTTACATAATAAACGTTTACATATCTGAGTTCCTCTACAAACCCATTTATACCCTGTAAGTCTTAAATCATTTTAAATAACATTTATGTCAACATGTGTTGATCTTTGTGGTGCAATGAACCCTGAGAGTTATGCAGTACCTCAGACAAACACAATAATGAGACCTTCTGTTTTATCAGACATTTTATGAGGGATATGTACAGTTTATATACAGTACATGTTTCACATATGAGTATTTCAGGCAGCATAGGAGAGCCATAGCACTCAAATATATTACAACAACATTAAATGACAGTCAAGTATATTTTAGGTCGGCAATATGTCATTTCCTTATTGAATTTGGTGTTTTCTTTTAAATTATGACAGAATAGTAAATACAAATCTATAATATAATGCTGAATAGTAACACAACACAAAGGCTGGTTAGTGAGGCTCTGATCACTGGAAGCAGACTTGAAAGGTGAAGAGAAGTGTAGCACACTCTGGCTCCATATGCATTTCTCTTTAGTATAAATAACGTTTCGGTCCTCAGGCCTTCTTCAAAATTAACATAAACACATGCACAGTTTCGACCGTTGATAGTTAAAATCCTCCACAGATGGCTATTTGATGGGGAAGAAAATTGTCATGGGCTGGTTTTCATTCCCTGTACCAGTGCCAGAACTCTGGTTTTAATCTCTTTGGTTTTCAAAGAATAGAAAATAGGATTGATGCACGGTGGGATGGTAGAGGCCAGCGACAGGCATAGCAAAAAGACGTCCTCCTCAATGGCTTGCACATAAATTCCCATTAAGGAAATGCTGAAAATAGGAATGTAAAATACAGCAACAAGGACCATGTGCTCCATGCAAGTGGCAAGAGTTTTCTTCCTATTGCTTACTGATTTCATCCTGAACACAGTGAACAGGATGCTGATATAAGCCAGAACAATGAAAGTGAAAGGGACCATCAGGTTCACCAAAGTCGCATATGACACTACTGTCCAATCCAATGTGTATTCATTACAGGACAATCTGAACAAAGGTGCGTAGTCACAGAAATAGCTGTACACTCTTACAGATTTGCAAAAAGACAGCTGAGGAGCTAATGCCATGGTATATATCACTCTTGCCAGACCGCAAAGCCAGATCAGGCTGACAATAGAAGACATGATCGGCACTGTGTTGAATAAGTTCTGATGCATAGGTAAACATATCGCAATGAACCTGTCATAGGCAAGTACAGCAAGTGCATATGCATCCAGAGATATAACAGTATAGTAGACATACATTTGTAGAATACATAGATAGAATGGAACAAAGTTGTCGTTAAAGAGGAATACCTTGATCGTACCTGGAACAGTGCTTGTGTTTAAGAGTATATCAACTACTGCGAGGTTGACAACAGCCAGAAATTTTGGAGTGTGTAAACAGCGCTCACGGGCAATTATGGAGATCAATAAAATATTGAACACTAGTGAAACCACATAGACAAACAATAGAAAGATAATGTAGACACGGATGTAGTTAAAGGTCTGAAATCCGATGATATAGAAGCCTGGAGGATGAATAATGACAGAGACATTTAAAACAGTCTTGAGAGAAGACATAGTGCAACTCCACCAGCGTGCTGGAGGTCTGCATTTGGCCCACGGTGTGTAAAAATTCTGTGGTCTGAAAAAGAGAAAAAAGAAAAAAAACATGTCATGACTTCACATACATCAAACTGACACATAAACACTTGTGCATTCAGCATGAAACCAAAAATGTTGCTGCTTTTGAGCGAACAATATAACATGCAACAGACTACAATCTGCTTTTGGCTCACCTGTTCTATTGCTAATCGTTTTACACAATGAGGCTCCATATGATGCTGACTCCAACAGTAGCCATTGAATGTCTTCATGTCTGTCCTGTGTACAGTAGAAGTTATACTCTCTTTATTGGTCTCCAGAGATAAAACCTAGTCTTCTCATTAAGAAATGAATCAGCAAAACAGTAATGACCAGTGCGCTATTTCTAAATCAAAGGTTTAACCCGTGGAGAGTCGGGTGTTGTTTTCCAACTTTTCTTTCAACCAAAAGACATTGCACATTACAACAATCTAAAAGTGCTAGAGAGCAGAATAGTAACAATACAAAATAAAAGGTAAAGTGAAAAATAAGTAATAAGTTGAAAGTAGAACATCTAAAAGACATTTAGCAAAATGCTTTGGTGAACAGGAAGTTTTAAGGTCTTTTTTTAAGAGTCTCTGTAGTCTGCAGGGCCCTCAGGTGGTCAGGGAGGGCGTTCCATAACCTTGGAGCAGCCGAGGAAAAGGCCCGATCGCCCATGGTGCGGAGCTTTGTTCTTGACTTGGAGGGTTTTTGAGGTACCAGAACGGAGGATCCAATAGGAGGTCTGGGGGTGAAGGGGTTCCTTCAGGTATACAGGGGCATGTCTGTGAATGCAGTGGTGGGTGAGGAGAGAGACCTTGTACTCGATTCTGAGTGGGACAGGGATCCAGTGAAGCGATTTCAGAATGGGGATGATGTGATTGTGTTTGTGTACCATCATCATGATCCTGCCAGCACTGTTCTGGATGTATTGCAGCCTTTGAATGCTCTTGCCACAGATCCAGATGAGTAGCGCATTACAGTAACCGCGTTTCATGTTCCTCAGTTATCTTCATCTCAAGAGTCGGAGGACATGCAGATTAAAATGAATGATGCTTAATAACACTGAAACCCAATCACCCAATGTTTAAAACAGTTTTATTATTCTCTTTGCAAATATAAAAAAACCTTCATTTCCATCATACAGCATTAATAACGTGTATGTCCATGGATTTTGAAGTGTGTGTGAACCCTCTGTTTTCATTTGATTGTATCTTTTAATAAGGAACTAATAAAGTAATAGAAACATGATGCAGTTGTTCGGTTTGGTGCGGACGTGCTCTCAGGACCACGGACAGAGACTTGATTTTGCTGGCTTTGCTTGGAGGCAAAGGCAGATTTACTCTTAATATTACTTTGTCATCATCATTTTGAAAGGACATGTACCATTTTTGTGTTTCACTCATGAATATTCAAAATCTTCTACCACATAAATATATCAAAACCACTGGTAAAAAACTGTCTATACACCAACAGCATCTTCTTAACAGCCTCTTCTTATGCATCTCTGTACTCCATCATAGAAAGTGTTATAGAGTGATAGATGTGACCTGGTCAGAAGTCTCTTGACAAGTCAGGTCTCACATTCGTCTTGGACCGAATATCGTTGCCCTCAACTCTCTCTCATTTGCTTTAGGCATACAAAGGGAAAATTGTTATGATATGTCTGTAAATGATCCAATAAGATGCAGAAGTGGGTATATATGAAGTGGAGGAGTCGGGACCTTCTTTCAGGAAGACAAGTGAGATGGCCGCATGGTCTGAGTGGAAGAGAATATGCATTTTACTATACACAGCAGCACTCGCCTGTTTTTGTCGCCTGTCCTAGGCCCATAAGCAAATGTGCCCATTGACTCCCATACATGCGGGATAGAGGAGATCACCTGGAAGCTTGATAGGTTTTTGAGAAAACATATTTACATGTATATATGTTTAATAAAGGGTTTTTTTGCTTTGTTGCCTCAGGGCAACCTGGTTCACATACGTGCTCTTACATAGTATTATCGCAATAATCAAGGAGTGCTCAATCAAGGACCTCATTTTCTTGATGAATAATATGTGCACTAGATGTTAGGATCTGAGTTTTTTCTGTTTCTGTCTTTTCTGTTTCTAGTTTATTTTGTCATGTTTTCCGTTTTGTTTTTAAGTTCTCCCGTCCTGTGCCCTGTCTTCTCTTCCTGTCTTCTTATCTCCCTTGCCCTGACTTGTGCCAGCTGTGTTGTCCCCCCAGCTGTGTCTTGTCTGTAATCAGTCTTCTCTATATGTGCCCTGGTCCCTTTTTGTTCCCTGTCAGTCTGTCGTCGTATCTATGGTTTGTAGCTCTGTTTGTTCGTACCTTTTTGATTAATAAGAATCATTTGTCCTGTGGCTTCTTGTTTCCTGTGTGTTGCTCTGCATTTCGGTCCTGCTCACAGCTAAAACCTAACAAGTATAGGGCTGATGTAAACCAGAAATGGTGATGATTTCGACCATACCAATCTATCATGACTTGAAATAAATCAACATCATCGCTAGTTTCTAAAGGCAATAGTCTGAAGAAAGCGATGAGGCAGGAGACCAAAAATATTATTTTCTGGCCAGCTGCTGTACTACGACTACGTTACCCTCACCTCAAGGGTTTTACCCTCGTTTCCGCTCATCTGTCATTGACAACTGAACCTGTGTACACTGGCCCTCCAGGTGCCCCATGGGGAGTCTGTACAGACGCTGGGTGGGAAATCCAAGGGCCTTTAGTTGCTGAACCTCTCTACCTATCTCACAAGGGCAATGGTTCTTCTTCACTGCCCATCCACACACCCCTTCTGCAACAGCTGCAAACGACATCAGGAGGTATGTTGTGAATTCACAGCAATCGGATTCCTCTCTTTGTGAAGGAAGTGAGCCAATTCAAATATGGCCAGTATGCCCCTCACTTCCTTGACTCCCTCACCTTAAGAGTTAACATCAGTAGACAACTGTAATGTGCCACTCCTCTACCTGTCTAACTTTTAAGGCTCTCTCAAACACACCTAAGCCTTCCTTACTTGCCATTACACACCACCAGTGTTATATTTAAAGTAATGTTAACTCAAGAACTCAAGACCATAAAGCAATCTGTAGAATATAAAAACGAAATCTTTATATATGACTTTAAGTTAGTGAAAAACTAAAAAAGTTTGAAGCACCATCCTCTGGGTGTGCACTTATCACCAAATAGTACATAACAAAAGGACTTTCTGCTGCATCCAACACCTCAGAGTCTTTCTAATGAACCCACGTTGAGATTTCATCATCCAAGAAAGCAGGTTAATGGCCCTTATCGTAACAAACAAACATTTTACTGCTTAAACAACTGCCTAATTAATCGCACCTGCATCTATTAGCAGGTCTTGCAGTCTAACCTTTGGAGGGAAATGGATAGGAAATTGAGGCCCCTGTGCACTGTGCATCCCCCCAAGAGTACGTCTTCTAAAATAACAAGTTAATTTATACTACACAGTAACACATGGTTTGGTTTTGTAGATGCTTCATTAAATGTTGTAACACAATATACTGTGCAACTAGGTATACAATCATATTCATAACCATAACCATATTTGATCTCCCATATTCAACCATGACTTATAAAAATATAATCCTTATTGAGTGACTATACTTGGTTTAATAATGGAAAATACAGAGACAATTTCTTGAGTCATGAGTCCTTAAAAAAAAAAAACTTTGATTAAACTTGGAGGTTATGCGGTGACTTAACAACAAAGTTTAACGACATTGACAGTGAATAGTATGTCTTGAGGGAGCTTATCATTAAATAGGACACGGTGACCCCAGACAAAAGGATTCTCTCCTGTCTCTTTGACTCCTGGGAACCCTGCTAATGAGCCCTGTTTGTGATGTCATTATCAAAGGATGCTGGTTGATGACCCTGCTTGTAACAAACAAACCTTTTACTGTTCAGATTTAAGCCTAATTAATCTCATCTGCATCCATTAGGAGGTTTTGCACTCTCGCAATTAAAACTTGTGTGTAATGGGAATAGGTGTACACTGGTATTATGATTCATTAGTGTTCTTGAAAAGCTCAAGTGCAACCCACTAATGATCTAATAGTCACCTCTTCTTTGAAGTGCTGTAAGAGATAGGCCTGTGATCTTAGCCTCTACACACACCACTGACACCCACTCTGAAGTTGCCTTTCTATAATTCATATTTTATGTGTGATAGAGGTGCTATTAGACTTTCACAGTTCACAGTAACTTGCTGCTTTGGCATTGGACTTAAACTGTGTACTGCAGAGTAATCAAAAGTAAAGTAATTCAATGGAAAATGCGCCCAAAAGCTCACAAGGCATCTAGAAGCTGCTTGTGTGACAGTGCAATGCTTCTAAACAACCTGAGAACATTAGGTTTCAGAAGTGTTGCTATAAAATGGCAATATGGTATACAAATGGTGACAATATAAGAGGAAGGTGGTTGTGTAAGGACTAATAATTGGGAATGCACAGTCCAACTTTGTCTCTTCCAATACTGATTTTAATACCTCATTTTAGGTTATCTGCTGAGTGCCAATCCGACACCAGTGCTCTCTGTTTCCCTAAATTTTAAATTTGCGTACCTCACTGCATGCAACTCATTGGGATTGCTCTTATAAAGGATAACGTGAGCCCAGAGGTTGTGTTGGTGCTAAAAACAGAGTCAGTGGCCCGCTGTGACTGAATGATTAATAGTAGAAACACAGAATTCATACATTTTTTAATTGAAGGAAACAGGGAGCCCTGGTATCTGATCGGCAATACCCTAAACTGAGGTATCAAAATCGGTATCTGGAGAGAAAAAGTTGAATTGGCTGTGGCTCAGGTTCTCTGAAGATCGATCCCTGGCTCCTCCAGTCTGCCTGTTGAAGTGTCCTTGGGCAAGACACTGAACCACAAATTGCTTGCGAAGACCATCAATGTGTGAATGAGTGTCTGAATAGTTAAATTAGATCCTGATGAGCAGATGGAACCCTGCATTTTAGTCTCTGCCATCAGTGTATGAATGTGTGTGTGAAAGGATGAATGTGGAGAGTAGTGTAAAGCACCTTGAGTGGTCGGACAGACTAGAAAGGCACTTTATATAAGTACAGTCCATTTACTAGAGACTTTGTTTAATGTGGATCAGACAATAAGGTCAGTATTGAATAGGTATTAGGACAGTCTAGGACATGGGTGTCAAACTGATCCAGTAAAGGGCCGTGTGGCTGCAAGCAAAAACACACCTGACTTGACTTACTCAATCACCTGAACTGTCTTCACACAGTTGATTTGTTGGACCAGGTGTGTTTTTGCTTGGTTGGAATAAAAAACCTGCAGCCACACGGCCCTTTAGTGGATCAGTTTGACACCCATGGTCTAGGACCTAGGTGTCAAAGTGTGTATACGACTGAAACCTTACAAATATGGTGGCTACATACTTTCAAAGCAGTGTGGAAGTTCAACAGTGTAATACATTCTTGAAAACTTTTTTATTCAAGTTCATCACAAGGGTCTAACAATCAACTGTCTTGAAAAAGTGGGGTGAGTCAGTAAAAGTATTAAGGAGAGTATAAAGATAGAGATAAGGCCCAGTCAAGAGCCCAGCATGATCCATGAGAACAGCGCAGATAAGAGCCATCTTCAGTGTTATTGTGCAGTGCAGTATATACATTGCAAAGATGTATTATCAGAGGGAAAGTCAGTAAAAGACAATATACTGTTTTAAGTTAAGGATGGCCTATTTACATTGCTGTTGTTTTTTGTGTGTTTTTTAAATAGTAAACAGTCACAATAAGACACTTGTATTTTACATCTAAACTGGTCATATTCTGAGTTTATACCCATTAGGGGTCCTCTCAGTAGAACTATACTAAGTTAAGGAACTGTGCTAAACGGAAGCTTTTGCTTCATTTCCTGTGAACTACCCTTTGCATAACACAAAAAGACATTATTTTTTCAATTATATACAGAGGGCTGCAACATTAAATGATGATATTATGAAGATTTAAAGAAAGGGAGCTAATTTGATTGCTTGTAGGTCTGTTTTGAATTACGTAACAGGTTTTCCTTAAAATGTGATGTCTCTTTAAAATATTAGCATTTCCACTTCCTCTTCCATTTTAATGAATGAGGGAAGAGATTAATTGGGCAGTAGAGGGTTTGTTTGTTTACAGTCAAGGTCATTAAGCATTGTTCCCCGGGGACACCATCCCAACTGGGAGTCATTAGTAAGACTCTTAAAGGCACGTTCCACTTGTCTTGGGTCATCATGTCCTTTTTGATAATAAAATGAATGTTAGTTGGAAATTCTAATGGTAATATCATAAAAGTGTCAGACAAGAGTACTTCCAAGAGAAATGCAATAAATTATTATAAATATACGGTATAATAATTATATAATTAATGCTTTTTGGGTTCCTTGCTATATTGTAAGTTCAAGTCAATCCATGTTTCAATATGGTTGCGCACTGACCTTGACTTACTTGACATGCAATAAACCCCTGACAAAACCTGTCGTGATGATTTGCACCAGGAGTGAGCCGCGGCTAGGCTTTGATTTATGTAGGTTATTGGGTAAAAAAAAAGATAAGGCAAGTTGAAGCAACCCTCCTTGAATTGACAAAAGCAGAAGGTAGAGTTCCAGTGGATTTGGAGTTTCAGGACCATGGAGAGCCGCTTATACTGCCGGCTTTTGTAAAAAAGTTGGCCATGGGCAGGAGGAGTAGAAAGAGGCTAAGTCCCCAATCAAAGATGGTGGTGCTTTGGGGGAATTCCACACATGTGTCAAACCCGCAAAGCACCGCCATCTTTGATTAGTGACTTTGCCTTTTCCTACTAGTCTTTGCCATGGGATGATGAGGGGTTTTAAAACGAAAGACATAGTCATTGTCAAAAATATAATGTTTTACCCTAAATCACTATCTTTTTACGTGTTAAAATTGGCGGGGTCACACGTTTTCTCAAATTATAGTTAAACAGTACACTAAAATGTGTTTCTAAAAACATTTTCGGCGAGAAATGGTCAAGTTCCACTGGACGAGGACCACTGGTTACCTTCGTAATTATGACGCGCCTTTATCAGCCATTGTCTTAAACCCGCCCCACATGAGATAAACGGTTGTGACTGACTTCCCCAGGATCTGGCCGCCTGGAAATCTGACTGAATGGGAGAGGCACAAGTCTTACCTGCCAGAGCAAATGAAGCCAGAGATATTTTAAAGCAAGACAACACAACTCATATTAATTTCTTGGATCTGCATCACTTGTGTTTCTTCACTACCCTGCCTCTTTAGGAGCAGGCCCTGAGATTAAACATGAACACAGATTATGACCAATTACTTCGCCCCGTAGTCACCCACGTATCTCCCAAACATTCTTCAATGGCATTTTTTCAGACACACACAGCACAGCAGGGCCATACCCATACAGCTGGGTCTCTGTAAATCATAAATAAGTCATAGAGTGTGGTGTAGACCCACTGTATATGTAAAGTGTCTTGAGATAACTTTAGCAATGGTTTGCCAATCTAAATAAAATGGAATTGAGTTGAATTGAATCAGATAAGCCTCTATTGAGCTTCATGTGTATTTGTTCATATGGTAATATACCATATATTTCTTATACTGGAAGTGTTCAATTATACATATAGGGGGAGGGAAAAACATTTATTATTTCATTACAAAGACTGTAAGATAGATGTTGATTCAACTCTGTGGTAATTTCAAGTACATACTGGTGGTTTTAATTGTTATATACGGCATAATACATTAGATATTTTCACGCGATTGTCCACATACTGCACAATAAGAGGTGTAACTTCACATTTTATACACCCTAAAATATAATTACAATTCCAGGTACCCTTAGAACTGGGATAAGTAAACAGATTGTAAACCAGATGGTGCATGTGTATGAAATCAGATAAAATGTGACCTCACCAAGATGTGGAAATAACAGTTTACTTTGTCCAACTGCATCATAGCCACTGGCCACATGAGGGTAGCAGTGTGCAGATTTTATTGGTAAAGGCCAAGAAGGGTGCAAAAAGGATGAATGACATAATAAGATTGTACGCTAACTACAGTCCACAGAACATAAAGCTGGAGCTGTATCAGTCATTCATTTTCCAAATCAAATATAAATGGGTGAAGGTGAGAAAGGTGAAAATACTGTACCCTAATGTACTGTTGTTGCATGTTTAAATGCAGGTCATAATAGTTAACTTGAGACTGTTCCAAGAGGCAAAGAGATCTTCGAATATTAAGAAAGTGACGGACATGTTGCTAGAGCAGATGTTGTTTTCTCTGCAGTAACAGGCCAATGTTATGAGCGCTCAGAGGATCAGCAGTTTCTCTCGAATGAAGGACAGCATGAAATATTCAAACTGCTGAGACGGCAATTTTTTTCACAGCCATTTGAATGAGAAGAAGCCCGTCACACGCTCTCAAACATGCTCGCTGGCAGCTAATTAGCAGAGTTACCGTAGAAGGTGGTGTGATCGATGGGAATGAAATTTAATGAGCACTAAACATTTAGTAATTAGGCTGAATAACTATCACGAGGCATTTCAATGCTTTATCATTTTTAGAACTTTTTAAACTATTTTAAGCCACAGTTGTGTGCTTTTGTCAAATGTACTTCAGAAAATGAGGCAATGATTTACAGTTAGTAAACAATGTAGAGCTATCTGTACTTACTGTAAAATGCAAAATCTGGAATTATGATATAATTAGATGAGAATTTCTCTTTATCTTAAACTGAACATTGTACAGCGTCTTAGGGTCACTGTATTAAGTGAGCCGTATGAAAAATAATAGCTTGAATTGTCTAAAATAAGGTGGACATGGATTAATACATCTGCATGCATTCCATTCATTTTAGTTAGCTCTGTGTTTGTATCTTCCCTACTCATTTCAAGATTTTGTGCATGTTTCAAACTAAGACACACAAGTGTGTTCTATACTGCAACTAAGATTTAATGCTGGGCATGGAAAAATAAGTCCACAACTGTACACCTCACACATCTAATAATTCATTAAATATTGACGAGTTATTTCTGGTTTATTTTTCCTACTTGTCCTTGAGAGGACAGCCCGGCATGTGGTGAAACCTAATTAGTACCTCTAAGTGGAGAGGCAGTTGCTGATTATTCAGTTTTCAGTACAACAGACAGCAACTTGTCAAAACTGCTGTGGATAAAGTTTATTTTATAAAATGACCAGGTCATCAGCAAGTTTGCATGTGATACATTACAGAAGCCACCATGATTGACCTTAGTGGGATTTGCCATGGTGCCTTGACTCTATATTTGCATCAGTGTCACCTTATTAATCTTTCCAATAACCTGGGATGTGAATGATTCTTGTTAACTGAATCATCAAATCCAAAATTAGCATCTGTGCCCTTGCTGGAGAGAACTTGATTGAAATTAACGTGTGAAATCTGAAGAATTAATGTTCGTCCTACAGTGAGGGGTCGAGGTTGTAGCTCTCTCTGTATCTCTCTCATCAACTCATTCCATGCATTGACTACTTCTCCTTAGAAATTGCCTGGCAGGTCAATGGGTGTAATTAGTGTGTAGATCTGAGATGCCTCCACAGCTTGTCAAGACAGAATCTGTTCTCCCGCTCAAAGGCCAATCGACCGCCAAACTGTGTTTATCCCAGGATGAATAGAAAAACCCAGGTCAGGACTGAAGTAGTTCTCTTTAAAACCTGGTGTGGTCCTGATCATAACCCACGGGACTCTTTAAATTCAGAGGCCAGGCAGAAGTTCACAACATCAGACTGTGAGTACATTGGTTCCCAGGTTTGTAAATACACTGCAAAGTAGTCAAATGGAAATCCTGACTGGATGAGTGCAGATGTAAATTGCTTTTGCATTTGCGTTTTTTCAGTCTTTAGCCAGTTGACAGTAATCAAACGTAAATAATAATAAAACTAATTTCATGCAAGTTTACTATCACATTGTAGTAAACACAACATTTATGATGACGTGCCAAATGTCTTATATTCCCAGGGGGTTCCTTTATCATCCAATAGGACACGTTGACCCCGGACAAAATGATTCCCTCCTGCCTCTTTGACTCCGGGGAGCCTCCATCAAATGAGCTCCATTTATGGTGGCATTACCACTAAAAGTGCTGTTACATAGATGCTGTGTTCATAATGGACAACACTGCTGTTAAGTGGAAAACTTGTATGTCCAAAACTGTCATTTTTCAGGAATGCAAGGTTTTGCTGACAGTTTTAGGATCACCTTTTTTTAATACTTTTTATTGCTTAAAACTTTATAAAAACCCACATACAGATGTAAAGAGTGACACTGGCACTGATGTATTAAGTAAAAGACAAATGAGAAATCATGGAGATACAAAGTTTCAGTGACGAAAATCTAATTTTATCTCATCTTCATCCGCTTATCCGGGGTCGGGTCACGGGGGCAGCAGCTTTAGCAGGGGACCCCAAACTTCCCTTTTCCCAGACCACATTAACAAGCTCTAACTGGGGGGATCCCGAGGCGTCCCCAGGCCAGTGTGGAGATATAATCTCTCCACCTAGTCCCTGGTCTTCCCTGAGGCCTCCTCCCAGCTGGATGGGCCTGGAACACCTCCCTAGGGAGGCGCCCAGGGGGCATCCTTACTAGATGCCCGAACCACCTCAACTGGCTCCTTTCAACGTATAGGAGCAGCGGCTCTACTCCGAGTTCCTCACGGATGGCTGAACTTCTCACCCAATCTCTAAGGGAGACTCCAGCCACCCTCCTGAGAAAACCCATTTCAGCCGCTTGTACCCGCGACCTTGTTCATGGTTAATTTGTGGAATAAATAAATGAATAAATTGTATATTAAAGTCTAAATTTAAAATGTGATGTAACTGGTCAAAATAAGGATCATTAGTCCATTGTTTATGTTTTCTATATTTTGTCCTGGAACTAACATTCCCCTTGAGGATTTAATGAATGCACTGTATGTAACGTCAATCCAACATCAGCAGATCTTATGGCACTCTGCTATATTGCAGCCTAATAGTTAATGTCTGAAGGGAAAGTGGACATTAAAAGGAGACTTTTAAGGGACTTTAGGGATTCAAAAACAGGATGTTCTGTCCAACTCGTAAATTGCTATTTTGATCATTTGTATTTTCATTGTTTTCATACTGTATAATTTATTCATGTGTTTGTTATATATTCATTCAAATGAGAAAAAAAGAAAAATGTGGAAAGAAAACGCCTGTTTATAAGGAACCAACCTTGTTGTCTTGAAGAGAGCTAGAAGCCACTGAATGCAGGGTAATGACCTTGCCTGTAACAAATAAACAGACAAACCTTTTACTTTTCAAAGTTTAACTTATCTCATAAGTACATGATATGAATCCCAGGCCTGCATCCTTAAAATTAATTGTGGAAGGGGTGCTCACTGCTGTCATAATGAGCCATTAACGTTTTTACTTGAAAGCTGACTTTTAATTTAAAGCAGATATGGTAATTGTGAAATGGTCAACCCTTCTCTGACACATATTCAGAGCTGTGTATGATTCAGTGATGGTTTAAAAAAGCCTTTGTTGACTTCTCTTGGCATTTCCTTTTGGGGGAAATCCTCGTAACAATCTTAACCCCTTGTAATGTGTCAGAACGTTGCCAGCAACTTTGGTGTTAGGGGGTCAAATTTGACCCGTGATTTAACTTGGACAAAAGTACTCAAAATACAATGATTATGATCCAATATTGTTTTTCAACTCATAGCTAACTTGCAAACACTAGATCGATTGTATTCCTAATGTCTTCTTAATCCATATTGAAAGTTAGAGTTTCTTGTAATCAGACAAAATAGTTAGAACTCCAAATTTCAACATGTAAACATTGTTCTAATGTTATTTTTTTTAGCCCATGGACCTTTCATTTGAAAAAATACTACTCGTTTTCAATTTGAAAAATGTTTAAACTTTCAGTTATTAGATTTCCTTTAATGAAAACATTGGGTAATTATGTTATCTAACTATAAAAGAGTAATATTAGAACACAGCTAAAAAATGAATTACTTGGGTTTTTTAAAATTTAGTACCATTAACCATAATGACATCTGTGGTGTTACGCTGTCAAAATTGACCCGTATAGATTTAAGTGTGCTCCTTACATATGTGTTTCTCACGTGTGGCAATTGATGCTGGTTTTTCTGTCCCTGTTGGCGGGGCCGGACAGTGTGTGTTTGTCAACATTTAAGTTAATTTTTAGTCAAAATCTCGATATCTTGCGAGACAGCCTGTGTTCCCAGGGATTGAGGAGTGGGGTAGCACTTCCTGTGAGAAGTTAAATTATGACTCATTCACTCATTAAGGCTGTTCCCAAGTCTGGCCAATGCTGAAATATAAATGCTCTTTTTTTTAATTTTCTCATCCCTGTGTGTGTGTGTGTGTGTGTGTGTGTGTGTGTGGGTGTGTGTGTGTGTGTGTGTGTGTGTGTGTGTGCGCGTGTTTGCGCGTGTTTGTGTGTGTGTGTGTGTGTGTGTGTGTGGTGGAGGCAAATTGAGCCAAATTTGTTCAACAGAGCAACTAACAACAGCCAATATTCTCTCAAGTTTTGTATCATATTTGAACCGAAACACCACAGATGTCACTTTTTTAAGAGACCTTTACAATTTACTACATTTTTTTGTGTTAAAATAGCTGTTACTGAGGATATCATGAAGCCTTGTTTCAATATAAAAAGTTTTAAATTTTAGAGTTACACATCGAAACTTGAAAGCAGGTCAAATTTGGCCTTAACACAATGCAAGGGTTAAATTCTAATCCTCCGAAATCTGAAGTCTAATCACCAGCAGTCTTCTGAGACATCAACCCTTCAAAGGTTGAGTGAGAGAGCAGACAGAATGCATTGTAATCTTTCAGTATTTCCTCTGAGCTGTTGGACATCAAGTATACATGTAGATACTTGATACCTCACATTATTGTGTTATGTATTTTTCCTGATGAAAATATAAATCTTCTCAAATGAATGTGTTTTCTTTGAACACAAAGCAGCCATTCAAAAAATAGTCTTTAATAAGCAAAAGTAATATTTAAACCAGGAAATATCTAATCAAAGAGGACGTAAATTAGAACCTGGCCAGTTATTCAATGATGGCAACATCCGGTAACAGTTTTTAATACAAGAGCTGTCGACCCATAAATCAACCAGACTAGTTTTTTTGTGACAGTAATTAGGTTTGAGGTAAATGCCACACTGTCACCATTATGTAGTTTGTCCACCAGAGAGCACTGGCATGTTGATTTTCCAACTGAATAAAATGTCTTGCTCAGTATTCATCTTGGTCACAATATTTTTTTATTTAGGAAGAAGAATGTAATTTATCTTAATCAAAATGATTTGTTAATTATTTGTTAGCGATATTAATATCAGGGTGGCTTAAAAACTCAATAGAGACAAATTTCTGTCTTAGACAAAAAGTATTTCCAGTATATCATACTTTTCAAATAGGTTTTTAAATGATTATGGGCTCAAGAAAAGGTCACTCTGTAACTGCTATGTACTGTAACACCCAGTGCAGAGGAGAAGTAAAAAGCCATGTTGTGAGTCTTTGTACAGTACAAGGTGTCTTCCATTTGTAGCAGCCACAGAGCAGCTCCTTCTGTCTTCTGTCAACACTGAATCACAACTGCATTTGATTTCTGATTGCCGTGACAGTGTGTTAACAATTTGTGTTTTACAGTAAAAGTGTTCTTTGAGATGCAGCAGAGTTCTTGTGACTGATTTCTTTCTTCTTTTTTTTGTGGGACAGTGGTAGAATAAAAACGGTGAGAGAGGGTAAATAGAAAAATCACATTTGCTTCCAGTTCATTTCACTCCATACAGACGACCACATTAGCACACAGTTCCCTTCCAATGGAGAAGCCATTTCAAACTTTTCACAGCTCATATTATGCTTTACTGAAAAAAACTGTACTCTGAAACAGGAACTCTCTGCTCCTACTGGACATGAGCTTCAGCAGTCCAACAGTCCAGCAGTATATTAACCTCGTCCTGCCCACAGAAACACCTTCGCTTTTCCTCTCCTGTGATGCCAAACCCCTTCCCTTATCAGAAGGCAGCCGAGGCACAACCAGCAATCAATAACCAGTAATCACCAGACTACAAGCTGGCAGACTCTTTTCATTCTATATGTCACACCACAAACTTCTCCCATTCGGCTAGTGATGCATACTATTCTATCAGCAGTTGATGGGCTGTGAGACATCACGGGGAAAGAGTTCCTGCTGAGGAGGAATGATAGAGGACATTTAAAAAGTGGCCTGAAGTTCACATGCCCAGATATGATTTTATTATCTGATAGCAACCGCTGTTCAACAGCGGTTGATAACATTTTCACCTTCATTTTAGACATTTCCCCTACTTGGTAGTTGGGCTTTGGCCTCCCAGACATTCACATTTGGAGCAAGATGATGAGTCATTGCTTTACATAAGGCAAGGACATTTGGTGCCTGGACTAAAGAATGAATCTTTCCTGTGCTCCCCCTTTTCTTTATCTGTCTTTTTCTGTTCTTCTTTTTTTGCCGGGCTCAGCTTAAACCCTGTCCCTGCGTCCTTTACAAAGTCACTCAACTGGATAAAGTCATTTACCTGGATGAAGGGGAGCGAGAGTGGGGAGCAGACAGGGCGGGCTGTGTAGGGCAGAGAGGAAGTCTTTGATAAACATTGTATTTGTACGGAGAATTAAGCGAAAATGGAAGAGGATCACAGAAATGGAGCAATGACAAGTAACACAGAGAGGGCAAAACTGAAGCCTGAATACTTTGAAAAGACAAATTTAGTCTTGACTTTTTGACCAGCAGGGGAAGACATTTAAAGTAAGAAAGAAAAGCTCTATAAATATCAGTTACATGGTGTCCATTTTATCGAACATGAGGACAATATATTCTCTGAGATTAAAATTGTGATAAACAGAGTGACAGATTGAAGTTTGTGTGCCTGTTTGTAGAGTATTTTAGGCCAGATATGTCCAGATATGAATCATTAAAACAGCATGTTAGTTGAAATCCTATGCTTTGATTTCATTTTATCCATCTATATGAGACAAAAAATATTATCTGGGGGTTTCCAAACAATTTGCCCATTTATTGGCAGTCTTCATTTTACTTAAATAATCAAATGTTACTCCACTTTTGAATGTGTCTTCAATACCTTCTCACTATTGTGGCGAATATATGACCCTAACCTAGTTCAAGATTTAACCCAAAACTCTTTAAGTGTTACCCAAACAAATGCGTTTTCACAGCTGCTTAACATTATCTGTCACATTATAGACATTTCTAGATGCACATCAATTTTGGACTGTTTAAAGTAAGCCAAGACTTCGTTTTAGCTGCTCTAGACTCTCAGGTCTCAGGCTGTAAGTTGTTGGTCAGATTTTCCAATACTTTGGTTTATGACCTGTGACACTAAAGCCATTCCCATCAGCCTCAACTGTACTTTGTGTGCTAATTAGCCAACATGTTAAACTAAGATGGCAATTGTGGTAAACATTATACCTGCTAAACATTAGAATTAGAGTTAGATTATTAGCATGTTAATCTCAGTATTCAGCTCTATATACCAATGTACCTCAACACTGTCGTACAGAGCCGCTAGCCTGGCTGCAGGCTGTTGTCACCTACCACATGCACATACAGCACACACACACACACACACACACACACACACACACACACACACACACACACACACACACACACACACACACACACACACACACACACACACACACACACACACACACACACACACACACACACACACACACACACACACACACACACACACACACACACACTCCTTTTTCATATTTTCACATCTACATGCTGTGTTTGTTATCTCTTTAAGCTTTAAAAGACACACACATTTGTACTCTCCTGCTGTTTTCCAGCATGACACATTTGACCCTTGGTTCCCTGTGATTGTAATGCAGACCTTGAGTTAAGGGTTGATGGACTCTGGGCTGCAGAGAGATACTGACTTTACAGGTCGATTGTGATTCTCCACGGTTTATTCGTCACAGTGCTGATGAGATTAACACCGCCATGCCCTTCTGTTATATCTCCCTGTGCAGACCTCTACCAGCCTTGGACTCTTTGGTGCTTTAAAAAGAAGCGGATGAGATAGTGGTGACCTTTTTCCGGTGAGCTCAGAGGTGCTGACTGATCTGACATCCCACTGTGGTTCAGTTACACTTTGAATCATTTCACATTGCGCAGATCTCCTGCTTCTTGCAACTTTATGAATACATTTATTTCAAAATACAGGGAAACACTTGCTGTGTTCAGTGTCTGGCAAAGCTCTGCGTGAAGCCAACATTTCCTGACAGTGATGATAAGATATACTGATGTAAAGAACACTGCTAACGCACCGTTTTTATTTGACCTTTTATTAATGTTTTGGTTGGTTTTCTATGCCTACAACAATCACATGCATGGTTAGATTCTATCTCCTTCTCCTTTGCCACTTCAGTGATAAAACTGACCTCACCTGGTGTCAAATGATAATCACATTGATTTGAGAGACCAAAGGCTGTTCAGAAAGACAAGAAGGCATCCCATGTTCTCCATGATTTACTCCAGCACCGCCTGCTCGCACAGACATGGCACTTACCATCCTTCCTCACCTGGTCTCTCTCCCCCTTTGCAATATGCACCCCCTCAGTAGATTAGAAACTGGAATACCTTGTCCTCCCTGCGGGTGTCCTAAATGTAGGCCATTAGTTTGCAACAATTTGCAAGGGCTGCAGTTTTTCAGTAATTACTTTGATTCACCATCTCACTCCAGCTTCCCAACTCAGAAATGATACATATACCTTTACTGTATATTTGTCACTTGGTTAATAAGATAAAGTCTATAGGTTAATAAGTTAGTCTGCTGTAGACATGATGCATATGTACAACAATGCTCAGAGGTTGACGTATTCGGTTGTGCAAGATGAACACTTAATAGTCTGGTATAGTCATTTAACTGTTTGGCTCTGTGCTTATCCCAGTGTGAGAGGGATATGCAGTTCATTGATCAGCTGCTGAAAATGATGAAACTAGTTGTAAAAACTATTTTGATTGTGTTTGTAACAGGACACAAGGGTATCTACCCTAGTCTTTTTTTTTTTTTTTTTTTTTTGCCTTCCCCTTTCACGACATACGTGGTGATTAAACAGCCACGTTGGCCAATCTCGGGTCTGAGTCTTGCTCGTAGCGGTAATGGTAGACCTCCATTTGGTCTCGGCACGCCTCTCTGATGTTGTTGAGCCACCGTTTGATGCCTCCCCGGTTGAGATAAAGCACCATTAGAAACACCACCCCGATCAGAGCCAACACCAAGCCTAGGAACACGTACGAAACCGCCTCGAGGTTCTCGTTCATACAGTCCACGTCCTCTTCCCGGAGCTTCTCCACGGGAACCCCCCTCTTGGCCTCCGGCTCGCTGCACAGAAGACGCCCTGCATCCGGGCACTGGGATGAGTTCTTCAACCAGTAGTAAAACGCCTCCAGTTCACAGTTGCACCGAAACGGGTTTAAAGACAAGTAGACGCGTATGCGCCTTTGCTGGTACAAAATGGTTACATTGTCCCCCCCTATGCTCTGAATTGAGTTATTTATCAGCACTAACGCGTGGAGATTATACATATCTAATCTCACCAGGGGGATCGACTTCAGCATGTTTCCTGCCAACTCCAGTCTGTGGAGGTTGCGCAAACTTTGTGTGCTGAGCGCTTGTGGGAGCTGCTCCGCGGCCGGAGGCAACAGAGAGTGGTTTAGGTAAAGCGAGCGCAGCTCCGGTAACCCGTGGAAAGCCCTGGCCGAGATAGACTCCAACTGATTGTGGCTCAGATCCAGCAAATGCAACCGTGGGAGTCCCAGGAAGGCGTAAGGTTCAATAGCCCGTATCCCATTATAGGACAGCGACAGTGTCGTCATTTCCAACTCCGTCCCGTTGCTCATGAACGCACCACGCTGTAAAGTTGAAATGTTTCTCCACTTGAGTATCAAGGTGGACGTCCACTCAGGGATGTCTCCCGGTACCTCGGCGTCCTCCCCATCACGACAGGTCACAGTCCCCGAGTCTCTGGCACAGATGCAGGACGACGGACAAGCCTCATCCGTCCTGACAGGCGAAAACAACAAACACGCCACCGCTGCGTAATACAAACACCACTGATTCCAGATAGAAAAGAGACACTTTGAGTTGTCGGCACTGAAAAATATCCACATATTCTCCCTCATTTTAGTCTCAAAGCAGGTCTATGCCGATGCAAGTCTTGCAAAGAAGGTGACCGACTACAAGCCTCTCAGGCATGTAAAGCAGAATGAGTCCGGCATCGGTTACTTTGAACCATCAGAATAATAATTTAAAAAAAAAAAGCTCTTTCCACAGCAACCTCGGAGATGTGTGTCTCTGTCCGGAGAAGAGATGTCTTTTCTTTAGGGGGGTATTTACGCATCGGTACGGTGGACTAGAGCCGAGTGTGGCTGTGTGGATAGCTGCTGATCCGCGCTCCCTTGGTGGTATTTTTGACGCCTGTCACATACACACACACACACACACACACACACACACACACACACATACACACACACACACACACAGAGAGAGAGAGAGAGAGAGAGAGAGAGAGAGAGAGAGAGATGTACGCGAAATTTCCTACCATCAGTCATCCTAACTTTAGTTATTTTTTCATATTTGTAGAAGAAGGGGTCATTTAATACAGATACACTTGAGCTTTTGTTGTGTCATTTTTTCATTGAAAAAACCATCAAACCCAATCCTCCCAGTTTTAACAACTAATTAGCTAATTCATCATGACACAGATGGCTGCAGGATAACAGAACTCCAAGAGAGTTTGTTGTTTCCTTTCCCACTGCATGTTTCCAGTACAGTCTCAATTGAATGCTCTTTTGTTGTAAATCAGTTGTTTTAATTATGTGCAGGCAGTGGAGCCTGTTTAATGGGGTTCTTTCCAATTGATCCCTTTCCAAATGAAAGAAAACTGGCTTTTGGAGAGTTGGTCACACTCTTCACGTCTTCAGCTCAGGGTTGGCAAACAAATCAGTAAGCTTGAATACACAAGCCATCTCCAACAATATTTGCATGGGCATGTGGTGCTGGACTGACATGGGGCTGGTCTGCCATGTCTTTGCTCATAACTAATGGAACTATAAGTCAAAAGGTGTCTCAAAGCTTTTTGAAGTTGATCTTTAATGAAAACAGTGACAATATTTGTCTATTCCTCCACCGATCACCATAATTAAGAACACATATATAGGCCAGAAGCACAGAGAATGTATCTGTTTAGTGAAGTATTTTAGTGGTCAGCAAGAAATAAAGAGCGACAGAAGGAAAGACAGTCTGCTAGTAAGACAGAGAGTTCAATGTTCAGCACTACGGACAGCTCCACAGAGCGTGACAGTACTTTAAAGGAACTGGTATTCTGAGTTCAAAATTAAGCTTTTAAAGAAGTAATTTATGGAAGGAAAAAAGAAAAGAGGAAGGTGCTTAACCAACAACAAATACAGCATGAGCTGAGGAAGAAAAATAACTACAGCAGGACACGGGAAAGAAAAAGAGGATCAGCACCACGGAGAGCTCAAATTGGCAGATCAGGGAAAGAAGGTGAAGAAAGCACAAGAAATAAAGAGGAGGAGGAACAAAGTCTGTTTAAGACAAAAACAGAGAGATTCAGGGCCATGGATAACACAGAGGAATAAAGCCCCACATGGAAATAGTTGATTAAGGAAAGAAAGGCTAAATGCTACTGAACAGAATCCACTCCTATGTGATCCCATTTATTATAGACACTGGACACAAAAATAACTTTCAGGATGACCTGACCACAATGGCCTATTAACAAACCAAGTTCAAATCAAACCATTTGGGGTTTTCTTAATTAGAGCAGATGCAGACTAACAGTAAGCTGGTATTAGTCATTGCACATCCCTACTGAAAGCCAAGTTCAAAGTGAGCATTACTATAGGACTTTTCTTCTTCCTATTCCTCTTCTTCTTCTTCTTCCTCTTTTTTCACAATTTCTCTCTGTGTGTGCATTTACTGAGTAAGTGAGTTCTCTCCTCCTGTCCTCATGAAGCAAAAGGTGTATCAGCAGTCTGCCTAATTTTTAATGCCAGCCTTGTCAGTTTTCAACAGGCCTATGATGACATTTGTCTGAACCGCACATAACAGTAAAATGTACAATAGATATGGGCTTATTTAGTAAGAGAAAATGTTGAACATCATCTCGATGGAGCTTGCTGTGTTTATATATATATATATATATTATATATGTATATATATATATATATATATATATATATACATATAAAAATATGTATATATATATCCAGCTCTACACACAGGTAAACTATGTTGCTGAAAGTGTGTGAATGCCCCAAACATTACATCCCATTGTTTAACATTGCTCTCTTAATCTGCTATAACAGCCTCCACTCTTCTGGCTTAAAGACTTTCCACAAAAATGTGGAACCTGGCTATAGGGATTTGCACCAATTAAGTCAAAGCAGCAGGGCTCCAAAAAGAGTGTCCATATACTTCTGGCACTTTGGTGAATACACAGTTTAATACACAACTGACTAAATCATGTTATTAATATCACAGAGGAATAGCAACAGATATGAGAGCGATATCGATTCTCTAACCTAACTCTCAACAATAAATAAATAAACATATTACTAAAAAACAAACAAAAAAACTATTACTTCTTTAAAGGACAATAGCAACTTTAGAAGGCATTTAGGCCTAGTGTTTGTATTTACTGTAACAGGGGGGCCATGGCTCTTGAGAGTATTAAGCTGATTACAGTTCCCTGTCATGCTCAAGAGCACTAAATCAGGCTCTGGTGGACAAAAACGGCTGCGGCGGGGATGTAAATATAGTCACTGTGAGAGGGAAAGAATGAGAAACTGTGACAGCGAGGCAACAAGATAGAAGGAGATAGAGAATGATGGAGAATGGCTTTGCTGCTGGTGCTGCTGATAAGCACAGAGGTCCGTATAGGTGTCGGGTCAGTACAACATTGGGGATAATATTTCTTCCGACAAACAAACATCTGCTCAGTCCTCCTCTTCCTCTCACAGGACCCCACAAGTGTCTACTCTATCTGCCGGTGCAGAGAGCCGATTTAGTGGTGGCTGTTATTCACAAGCTATTGCTGGGATATTGTTATCGTGCCCTCCTGGTGGCCTTCAACTTGACACTGAACCTTGTAATTGATTTACTCAAGGCTGCCCATCCCTATCTCCTAACTGCAGTGTGTGTGTGTGTGTGTGTGTGTGTGTGTGTGTGTGTGTGTGTGTGTGTGTGTGTGTGTGTGTGTGTGTGTGTGTGTGTGTGTGTGTGTGTGTGTGTGTGTGTGTGTGTGTGTGTGTGTGTGTGGTGTGTGTGTGTGTGTGTGTGTGTGTGTGTGTGTGTGTGTGTGTATGAACTTGGAACTTGTGACCAGTTTCCAGTAACCTTGGCTGTGGAGTTTTCCTCATATCCTCAGGTGTGTCGTTATTTGCGACTCACTAAATTAGCAGCGGTATGCTGTTTTTGGTGTGTGTGTGTGTGTGTGTGTGTGTGTGTGTGGGTGTGTGTTTGTATGTGTGTGTGTGTGTGTGTGTACTGTGCAGTATGTACGCATGATTGCATTTTGTGCGTGCTGTGTGTAGAATTACATGTCCCCTGTTAATTCCATTTTCACATTTTGAATTCCTCCTTCATCCGTATTGCGTCACGCGTCATTCATTAACCTTGTTTTAATAGCCAGCCTGATCTGTTCTTCGTCTCCCCCCGTGGCTGGCACATACAGGACTTCCTCATAACTAAATAGCTAGATAGATTTGAGCTTTTCCACAGTTGGTGCATACATGGCAGAAACACGTAAGACATACAGAATTATACAAAGAGACAAAGACATGGATTAGCACTCTACATACTACAGACTGGATTTATTGTAACTTCAAAGGAGGTTACTTATTTAAAGCTCATATGACTGTAGGAACAGAGCTCTGCACATGAGTAGTCTATATCTGCATCCACAAGGAAGAGGGGTAAAGTGCTGGTGGAGTGAATGATCTGGGTCGTGTGTGATTGTGAGTGCCTCGGATAAGTTGGGGGTAGGAATACTAATGAGTTTGCTGTCTAAATGAGTTTGTTTATTCTTATTGGTATATGTAACCACATGTAAAAAAAACATATGGCACCATACAGAAGAACTGCCTCAATATTGCGATGGTACAGGAGAAAAAAAATAAAATGGGGTTGGACAGAGTAGTTTATGGATGGCTGTAAGTCTCTGTTGATAATACTTGTAAAAGTCCATGGTACGCTGATTGAAGCTGAAGTTATTTTTCAGTGTAATGCCAAGACATCTGAAAGACTCCACTTGCTTTACCTTCTCTCCTTTGATGGGGAGAACCAGGGGATGGATGATGCCTCAAGAGCAGTTTGATACTTAAGATTTTAACAAAGAAAGTTATAAAATGACCCAAGTAAAGGACAGGAACATACATATGACATGTAAAGACTGTCTTCAAGACTTGGAGGTATGATAATGTATAAAATAGCTGGTACAGTAGGTGGAAGCTTGGATCTCCCAACATGGCTCAACACTATCTGCACCTTGATCATCTCTCTGGTATGATATCACACAGAGAGAATACTCGAAAATGTAGCCTCAAAATGATGTAGTACGCAATCTCAGAACCCATCGGCTCTCTGTCTCATGACAATTCAGCCTCTGGGGGCATTAGCTAATATTTTGGGCTTTCAGGTGTAGCCAGCGCATATCCAGGCCAAGACTTCCTCTACCGAACGACGGCCAATATTTATGGTAAGCAACTTGAGACGCTAGAATGGAATTGGGCTTAAGATGCGGTGTCTCTATAAACCGATATCTGCATATGAAAGTAGAAGTAGTAGTAGTAAACAAAAAGGTAATGAAAAGCGAAATTGACGTCAAACAATAAATAGCCTGTGGGTTGACGGACAATGTGTTCCGCCACTTTTGCTCTCTAAATGACTTTTTACCTGCATGTAACCAAAGCCTGCCCAAACATGATTGGTGAATACTAATCGTTTTACATTCAAATGCAGAATCTGTTTATAGAGATTACATGCGTTGACCCATGCCAAAGGGTGCTTGAGTGCACATTTAAATTTTTAGCCGATCGCCTTAGCTGGAGCTGTTGACAGCCACTACTGTTTATAAATAAAGTAAGGATGGACACTGGCTTAGTTTCCAAGGGGCACAGACCAAAAATGCCTCTGAACGTTCCTTTGATAGACCTACATCCAATCACAGCAACAAAATAAATAAAAAAAAAACAGCTTTTCTCAAGCAGGAGAAAAATGGTGGCTAAACAGAACACTAGAATTTAACATTTGAGGAGGGAAGCAGGCAATGTCGAAATCATGATCAATCAGCCCTTTAAATAACAGATTTTTTTCCCCTTCAAAAAAATTACCCAGTATTGCATCTTTATTGGATTCTGGCCTTCTTTTTACATTTGACAGCGTAGCAATACTCATTTAAGTTGAGCATGAAAAGGTCTTGAAGCTGAAGACTACCTTTAATAAAGGTGGAAATGTATTTCCCTCTCTGTGGAGACTTACTATGGAGACATAACTCTGACATTACTGGCTACAGGCACACAAACTTAAACTGCTGATATCTTTTAGATGCGTACCAGGGGACATACTGTGGTACAACAGGGTGCTCATGGGTAACATTTAATCTAAAATCCTTTCGTTAATCTTTTCCCTTGCACTCTGTCTTTGATAGTGTGGGGTGAGAAGTTGAAGGACTCTGTAGCAACTGTGAATAATGCGGTTTACACATACACACACACATGCACGCACGCACGCACGCACGCACACACACACACATACACACACACACACACACACACACACACTACTATCTACCTGACGCAACCTAAAACTTCAGAGGGGAGTGTGCACATGGGCAGGTGGAGATCAGGATTCATCTATCTCCTCTCCAGACAAAATACTGGAAAATACCTCAGAGTTGAAAGGACCAATAGAAACACGTCTTCTACCTCACTCTCTCTATCTCTCCCATCCCAAATGCAGTGTGTACCTCTTTTTGTCTGGTCCACCTGTCTCTCTGTCCACCTGTCTCTCATCCGTCTATCTCCAGACCTGCTCCTTAAAGAGTACTCCACCACCGGATGAATAAGAGATGAGGGGATGAAGGAGTAGAGGATGGAGGTGAGGGAGAAGTGAAGAAGTGCAGGCAGAGCCCTGTGGGGATGAGGGTGTAAATGGATCTTGAGGAGCCGGTGTCACCTGTCCCGGGACCATTAATTAGTCATTTAGACTTGTAATGGAGTGAGCTGTAGCCAGACAGACACAACTGGCCAAACAAAGCCAAGTCACTCAATCAGAGGAGTTAGCTGTGGCTGTTGATCATTCTGTTTGGCTGGAGTGGAAAACTATAGATGAATCACTGAGTTCCTGTCATAACATTACATACTGTATGTCTAATGTGGAATATATTCTCTTTGTTGGATCCTGAGATTTTCAGAGATACATGGAGGATTATATGAAGGACAATTTACATAACACAATAATTACAATAATAATAATAATAATAATAATAATAATAATAATAATAATAATAATGATAATAATAATAATAATAATAATAATCACAAAACATAAAATAATAATAATCATCGTAATTATAATAATACTAATACTAATAATGCATTTATTCCAGAGACAGGACATAAAAAGACCCAATATGAGATAGGACTCAGACACAGTTGGTGCATAAAACGAAACCAATAAATAATAAAAGAGAATATTAAAAAACAAGCCAAATCTGGAGGTAACAAGACAGAGATATAGGCTATATATGTTCCTAACTTTCTTTGTCAGTGTTTTCTTTATATATTATATTATTATGTAATGTTCATATTCATTGTTCACATTACGGTCTTGACTAGGTGTTTATCACTCAGTGATTATCCTCAATCTCTTAAAATATGGAGTCTGATTGTTGTGATCCGCAAATCAATAGTTGAGGGATGCGGTGAAGATCAACTTCACATATTTTGCTCTCTAAATAAACACAAGGGTCTTATAAATTCATTACACATTCAGCTAATTCAGCTTCAAATGCAGGAGGCATACTTTTATTGATTATCACATATAGGGCTTCGGAGCAAAACGTCTTTCTGAGATATCTGTAAGTCAAAGAACATTGATTGCTAAGATGATATTTAGATTGAATTACAAAGTGCTACTACTACTTTTTTTTTCCCACCCTGTCTATCTGGCCACAAAATGAGACTTACTTACTTAAATGAAAACGCCTTAAATATAAGAATTAGGGGTGAGATGATACGCAGCAGATATTAATGAGTTAATGTATGTTGTTAACCCCACAAAGTCCCTATGGCGTTACACAGTTAGTATTTCACAATAATGACTCCTCCAGTAACCAGATGGATTAGTTTACGTCTTCTCCTAGTCTGTAATAACTTTAAGTTTCTGACGATCACGTAACAAACAAATGATATGGATACTTGGCTTGCGATGTGTCTATTGATTGAATTACAAAACGGTTGATATGTGATGTTCAGGTAACTGCTGTTTGACCTTGTGGCTGTCATTGGCCGAGGACACAGAGGCCTCCGTGGCAATTAAGACACTCCTGTTTGAAGGGTGAAGTGTATCGGTGACACCTTGGAAAGTGAACCAACTGCCAGAGTCAGGGCAAGATACTGGCCGGGCGCCAGTCCTAGAAGGGGTTAATCAGTTCCAGTGGTAAGTGATCCTGTTTCAGTACCGCTATAGAGATAGAATGTTTTGGAAAAACGAAATAGCTTCCGTTTGTCTATTAGATAATTGAAATATAAATACTGTGCTGTATGCTTTCTTTCTTTCCTTGGTACAAAATTTGGTCAGTCTCATAAGCGTTGTGTTTTTTGCCACATTTTATTCAAATAATACAATGTCAATGATTGTTAAATATAGTAAATAGAATAGGACAACTAAAGGACTTTTTAGAGCAGTGATATGTGGCCTAGCCAGCCTGACATCACTCCCTAAAGATCTTTCAGTAAACCTTGGTGCTGTCAGGCTGTCCCAAGGGGGAAAAGTAAAAGAGGTATTTATGTTTGGCCAGGTAATCAGAGCAGTAGTGCCCTTCATCCATCAGCAACCAGACTGTACATCACTTCTGCCCACAGTCAGAGTGAACTTTCCAAGGCAATGCTGCTGTGCTGCTTTACATCCAAGGCAGAGGGAGGCTGAGTAGATGGACGGCCAGCGATCAGAGTCTAGTGCGCTCGCCTCTCAGTTATTTAATAATTAATGTATTTGTGGCTGCTGAAAGATGTGCGATGTGAGATCTCAAGGATTGTGTGGTCAAAGAAGGTAGTTAGGTAGTTAAGATAATAGCAGGCAACAAAAGTTAGTTGTGGTGGAAATTAATTAAGTACATATATTCAAGAACTGCACTTAAGTAGAATATGTTGCTACTGTACTTATTTGTATCAGTAAGCCCAAAAAGGCTAAATTAACAAATAAAAAATAAGACAACAGAATATGAATAAAACTTTTAATTTTAGGTTTATTTTGGTTTTCTTTGTTGTTGTTTTTTCATGCAACACTAATCATATCATTACCCCATTTATTGTTTGATCCTTTGGAGGGTGACCTACATATCCCTAGGTTGGGAGACACTCGACTAAACAATCAAACTGTATTTAAAGTAGTTAGCTAGCTCCAACTAGCTTAGACCACTTATCAACAAGGGGACCAACAAGTACTATCTGTGCTGAAGTGTCCTTGAACACGACACCAAATGCCCACCTGCTCTGCAGCTGATCCTGCTCTCTTCTAGTGAAGAGAGAGAGAGTAATATAGGGACATTTCCTTACAGAGAGCAATAGAGAATCCCATTACATTACAGGGAGGAATAACTGATGAAGGAGAAGCATGGGCATTGGGGAAAATGTCTTCATCATCATCCATCCATGTTTCACCACGGTGCTGAAAATACTTGTGCCATTATGTCTGAGAACAGACATTTGCAGAGCAAAGGAGGCATGGATAAATGGACAAGGAGGAGAAAACGAATATTTTACATTTATTATGGTGAAGCTTATTAAAAAGGGGAGGTCATTATTTTTATCTAGAGAGAGAGAGAGAGAGAGAGAGAGAGAGAGAGAGAGAGAGAGAGAGAGAGAGACTTTACTCCTGTGGCTGGTCGACAAGATAGATCTACAGTTTTATGTGAGCCTGTTTGAGGAGCCCATGCCAAGCTATTGCTTCATCAAACACACAATATATCCTTCTTATATTATCATTGGTTTGTGAGATGAATATAATTTTAGGGCAGTTATGAAAAAAGAAGGAAGAAAGAGTTGCAGTTCTTCAAATTAGATATTTAGTGCCCCAGGCGGCAGCGGGAAAAGCTGACACCAAAGACTATAAACTAAGTAAATAAATAAATTTCCCCAAGAGCGACTTTCTCCTCAATAGTTTTTGTTTGTTTGCTTTTTGAAGTTCGTCTCTATGTCACCTGGGTTATTGTTCCCTGGGGTGGGATGAATAATGTCAGCAATATTCAGCTTTCATATCTGGGAAGATCATAACAAGAGCGAAGGGGATGGGAGAAAGCATTCCTCCACAGGGTTCGTCAGGGCTGTAGTTCAGGGTTAGGCCGAGTTAATCGAGACCAAGTCAAGTCCAAGATACGGTCCAGTCGAGTCCAAGTCAATACCGAATCCAGAGCAAATAAAAAACTGTTCAAGACCATAATAGGCAATAGTGTCTTTCCAATACTTATATAATGATTAAGGGATTAGGGTGGATCTAGAAACAAGATTGATGTATCTGCTAACATCAAACTTATCCACAAGTGCAAGACTTCAAAAAGGTCTATTCGAGTACTAAACCCCTGGAGTTTATCAACAACATCTCCTCTCACTGTGGATGATAATGTGATGAAAATGAAAGTAAAATGATGCCAAATAAAAGTGCTTATGAAATTGATTTGAATTGTTTTGATTTGAATTACAAGAACCAGCTGATTGAAAAACTGATTGAACAAGACAGGTCTACAGCCATGCTAGCATGATCCTAAAACGCTTAAAATTGCAATGCTAAAATGCTGATGCAAAGCAAGTGTAATCTTTGGCATGACCAGCTCTTTGCATCTTAGTATGCTAACATTTGCTAGTTAGCATTAACACAAAGTACAGCTGAGGCTGATGGGAATGCTATTAGTAGAGATCCATCTTTTGGAGGCCTTGAATATCTGCACACAACTGCTGCTTAGTCATCCGTGTGTGTGTGTGTGTGTGTGTGTGTGTGTGTGTGTGTGTGTGTGTGTGTGTGTGTGTGTGTGTGTGTGTGTGTGTGTGTGTGTGAGAGAGAGAGAGAGAGAGACTGTGCTCCAGCTCCAAGTGAACAGACTTTTTAAGGAGAGTGGTTGCCGGTGGGTGTGCCTGTCCAGTTGACCCTCACCTTGTCCAGTGGTGTACACGCCTCTCATGCACAGGTGCCAAATTTAGCAAGCGTCTCGGCAGCTGAAATTACACCAGCCCTCAAACACGTAGATCGAGATTCTCATTCAACCCACAAGCTCTCTCTGTCTCTCTCTAATAATGAATTAGATATTCAAATTGTAGCCTGCAAGTGCAAACAAAAACTAATGAACCTTTCTATTTTTGCTCCAACACAAATCAAGAACAATAGAGTCTTCCAAAACGGCTTTAACACTCAGTCTTGAGTGACTATTATTTACTGTCAGACATTTCCATAATAGTTGGTAATAACCTTGCCAGTGGGAGAATTATGGGGATTTTATTTTTACATGAGCACCAGCCACATTACCATCTTCTGCATCATGTATCAGATGTCCTCCGCCGCGGAGAGAGGGGCTGAAAGATCGAGCATCGAGGAAACTGACTAAAGGAACAAATCCACTTAAAGGCTGATGCAGACATCTGAGAGCTTGAGGGGGTCGGAGCTTGCCGGGGTGAAGCAAGGGGCTCATGTAACTATAAAGATGGGAGGAATGCAAGAGGGGATATTTTGTCTCATAAAGGGTGAACATGAGACCCTCCAAAGGGGTCTGCATGGGAGATTTTAAAGTGCAGGTTGATGGATAAGCGGTGAAAGAGGAGGTCAATGGCTCCTAAAGCTGTTACACCTGTAAAATAATGACATAGAGTTTATAGGTTTAACAGTTTAAGCACGACAGCAAAGCAATCACTTTTGGTTTTAGTTTGGGTTTTTTCTCTTGTGATGTGTCTGATTTTTTGACTGTTTTTGGATGGATTGGCTTAAGATTTTGTCCCCAAAGAACAATTCCTTCTGACTTTGGTGATCCCCTGTCTTTAAACTCCAGCACCACAAATGGGTTGACGTCTGTGGCTGGAGTGAAATGTCTCAACAACTGTTATTGTCCACTTTGGCACAGACATTCTTGACTTTTCATCTAGTGCCATTATTATGTCTAACTTTCAATTTATTTTTGTATTCTGTTTCATGATTTAGTTTTCTTAACAATAAGCCTTCCAGCGCCACTCATGGCTGTAGACTCCAAGGCTACGTTTGCACGTGGCCGGCTATTTTCATAAACGGACATTTTGCGTCTCTGTTTTCAAAATAACATCATGCACACCTGTCAGAAAAAAATGTGGTTTACAATGACCCATGTACAGTATATATGCCATCAAGAGCATGCCAAACCTGTAGGGAGCAGTGTATAGAGAAGCTCGGGCCCACGTTAGCTAATGATCCATGATCACAGAAGCCAAATGAAAATGTAAACATAGGTCGTGCCTATGACGCAGGTGCAACTTTGACGTTGGCTGCCAAATTTTTTTTTCAAAAACTCCACTTTGGCCAGAGTTTTTAGGAATAATCGTTTTCAGAGGCGAATTCTCTGATTGTGTGTAAGGCACAAACACAGGGAAATATCTCTATTTTAACAATAACCGTGTACGTTTAAACAAGGCCCAAATCTGTCTCTTTTGAATCCCCCCAACTGACAGTAAATACCAAATTGCAAGGGTTAATGCCTCTCAAATATCTAGCTCTTATATGAAGCAGTTATGATAGTTTTAGGTCACTATTATTATAGTTTGGGATCATTAAGGATACTAAATAGTAGTTCCACACATCATTTCTCATTATAAGTGAAAACATTCAGGTTGTTCATTGTAAAGATATCTCCGATTAGAAGTTGTGAGAGAAGCAGCTGGTGATGATCTTAGCATAAGAAGAGCTAATATCACCAAATGCTTAAAATGTGACCGGTGAAGACTTCAGTCAGTATCTTTTCTTTCACTTTACTATTCCAGCCACACCTTTAGACTGAAGGTTAGAGTTCATTGTTATGGTTACCAGCTGTGTGTATAATTCATGCAGGGTCAGTTGTAATGTTGAGGACCAGCGGCTTACAGGAGACGAGATGAGTCAGGTCAACTCAGCTGTTAGTAACTCTGTCGGTCTGTGTTACGGATATTGACGCAGGCCTTGTTACAGAATACACACGCGACAGCTTTTTGTTTGCGGTCTGGCCAGTTTTGATTGCATTATGTATAGCAAGACATCTGATAAGCCCGACATCAGGCCACTGGAAATAGCCTCAAATGGCAATGGACAGTCAAATAAGGAACCTGTGATCATATACTGTATCAGCAAGGAGATGTCTGCAGACCTACTCAAGCTGGCTGTGTTTCTCTTCTCTTACTCCTTTTTTTTTCTCCCTACATCCCAATATTTAGTGTGCTTGTGTTTTCCCTTTTGAACGTGAGCTCACGCTGTCTCTTTAAACTTCTAACTGGTATATAAGCTTACAAAAGAAGAGGAGAAAGAGAACAAACAATCAGAAATAACTCAGAAGACATGAATGTGCAGTTTGTGTGATTTTAGATCTTAAGGAATTAATCATTTGCATGGTGGGCTTTTTATTTTTTACATCACCAGTCTTCCACGGGTGTGTTTGGAGAGGAATATTATCTATAGGATTAATATGACAACTATGTTATCACTAGCTCTACATTAGGGGATGTTAAGCTACATTAGTGCACATCTGCTATTGTGTGCTGTATCTCTTTATGTCAGTGTTATCTCTGGCTCTACATTTGCGAATTTTAAGCTGCATCAGTGACTCTCCCACTCTATGAAGACATTATCTGGCATGTCGTGCTTGCATTATGTTAATATACAGTAGCTCATTAGAGGACAAACTGTACAAAAAAGGGACATGCTCAGGATTTCCTAAGGGATTTGAGTTTGGAGTTGAATAACTGTATCAGGTTCATTCGAATTTAAAATGCAATTGTTGTAGAGTGGCTACATACTGTACATTAGCATGATTCAGTCAGCCAGTTCTCTGATTTATACCACAAGGAAGATGTTGTTGGTAAAAAATACAACTTGTAGTTGACTTTATAGTATCGCATCCTTAAGAATGTTTATAGCTTTGTTTGGCAAAAAAAACTAAACCCATATACCTGAACATTTAACAAATGGTTCAACATTCATTCAAGCCAGCAGGTTTGGACATGTACTTTAGGGCAAAAAGTACAGCAGTAAAATAAAAGTATTATATCAATAATTACACAAAATAAATTAATAAATAATCTTGGGTCAAATAAAGTTGATTTTGAAGATATAGGTTTTTATTTGCTGCACTGATTGTCTGTTAGCTAATAAATATGTCTTTAATATCTTATGCGATCCGTTTTAATGCCTTCACCTTAATGCCCCGAGCTAATCAGTGTTAGCCACGTCCGGCTGTTAGTGACTCTCCAGGATTTCTCCATTAATAGTTGTTACACGAAAACTGTCTTGATGGCTTATTTGATGTATGTAAATGCAGAAGAAGACCATGGGATGATTTTGCACAGGAATTACACTTTAAGAGGGTAGTGTCAACATTTTGGCTAACCAAGTTAGAGTTTCAATGATTACCTGATAAATCAGTCAAAGCAAAATCAATCACTATTTTGAAAATCAATGAAAGTAATTTTTCAAATGAAAAATAGTAAAAATATTCAAAGGTTCATTCTCAAATGTAGTAAATAAAATAATTTGGCAATCTTTCTGGGCTCTAGGATATTGTGAAGGGCATGTTCCACTATATATTAGACCAAATGATTCGAGAAAGTATTCAACATATTAATATATAATGAAAATAACTTTGTTGCAGCCTTAATCACAGTTTTTCCTGAATGTTATTCGTTTCAACAAACGGTGACAGAGCATCCACTGTCTGGAATAACTACTGTGATATCGTCTTTTTTTGCCCCAAAGTTTAGTCCCAGCAGTTAATGAATGTCTTTTTTGGTCCTGAACCTGCGGCAATCTCGTCACTGCAATATTTAGCAGGAGCCCTGTTAAGATTGTTCTAGCCAGACAAGCCTTGCCTACAAGGACCTATGCACCATCGACACTGTGCTGTGGTCAGGGCCATGTTTGGACTATGGCTTGTCCTTCTGGCGGGATGCAGAACAGTCAGCCAATTAGTTATTCAAAGGGATAAGTCCATGATTTGCTCATACAGACCAGAGCAGAAAACACAAACAGGCTGAAAGCATCAACCCCTGGTCACAGGAGTACAGAACCGAATGGAACAAAAGTTGGATAGCTGAAGTCTTTGGGGTTTGTTTTGTTTGTCTAATGGCTTTTATTGTATGGTTCTATTTGTAAGTTTGTATGAGTAGATATGTATGGGTGTATGTATTTTTTATAGATAAACATATAGTTAATACAGAAGCAGAATATTTGTATTTGTATACATGTAAATTGTGCTTCAATTTAGTTGTTAACTGTGAGCATGAATGCTACAAATAAAAAAATTGAAATAAACTCAAACTCAACCGCCCTGTGGATCTTTTGGAGTTCATACACGACGACTCCACTGATTGATTTTACGAGCTGCCTCTCCCGTGAGCTTTTTTGGTCTTGACCTTGACTTTCTGTAAGTACCCAAATCTGTCAGATTGGCTGCCCTCCAGATACGTTTGACGTCTAACTGGCAGATGCCTCGGAGAGTTCCAGCTGTGATGGAGATTTTATTGTCTTTGCTCAACAGGAGCGTTCACTCATTTCTGAAAACCAATGAACCTCTACAGTAGAGCTCCCTCATATATTCTTGCTGCTTACATGTGGCATTTTTTCCTCATCCAGAAATAAATAGAAAGTTAAGAATTAATTACAAGTTGAGGAAAAACGTAAAACCTCAACATAATGCTTTTATAGGACTGGCTCGTAAAGACTTTTAAGTTGAAGGTATAAAGGTCTCAGAGGACATGGGGTGGGAACTGTAGGTTCAAGAGCTACATCTTACTTTGCAGCCATCGAAGCATGAAATTGAATTTGTTGGTGGATAGCTGCTGCCACCTAAAGGTCATGGGGCTACATTTATGTGTATGAACTGTAGTAGCTGAGTGTATTTGTAGATTTTATAGATTAAGCTGCTGTGTAAACCATGACTGTATTTTTTATTTTTTTACTGGCTTCAAACAAATCATGAAAAACTTGTAACTGGGAAGTACCAGGTGCATAAGTTGCCTCACACTTCAACACTACCACTGAAGCATGAAATTGAAATTATTGATTGATTCATTCTGACACCAGGAGGTCAGAGAGCCACAATCAACTGCATGTATATTTGTGATCTTGTGATTATTACTGTATATCAATATAAAAAGCACTTGTATATATACACACACACAAGTACTTATTAACAGTAACATATCAAGTTCTCAATACATACTGAAGCACAAATGCCCACAATCAGAAACTTTCATGGATTTTAATCACTTATACAAGTTGTTCAAGGAGTTCAAAGCTGTAAAGATTTTCAATCATGCATAGAGTACCCTCGAAGACAGTCCTCCATAGCTTGCAGCTCCTGTAATTCATGACAACGAGGGCCACTGTGAAGGCAGAGGAGCTGTCTGACCTTGGGGATGACAGAGAGGGCCGGCCCTCTGGCACCACTGCGTAAAAGGAGAGGAGAGAGGGACACTGAGCTGTTATTTCTACTAATAAAGCCAGTCACAGTTGCATTGTGCATATGCATTGAACATCATGCATTGAAAACAGCACGCCCTGAACATTTTTCCCCTCGCTGTCTGTAAAAAACTCACTCACCCGTTGAAGTGCAGCTGAGCCAATTTGAAGAGTTGTTGACCCAGTTCAATACTGTTTTCTCCATACTGGGAGCCAATAGCTACAGCACTTCTCTCCAGATGGAGGGCGGCGTTATTCCAGTCACCTTCAGGAACAGGTGAAAGAAACAAATCAGTGAGAGAGGACGTTTTCAGACTGCCCACAAATCTAGTCATGATTAAGAAGAGCTAAAGGTCATAATGATTTATCTGACACCACAAGGTGTCAGCAATTCTGTTTTTGGTTTCTTGGCTTTAGCTACTTTATATACTGTACATGATACTATTAAGCATTTTAGCTGTTACTCTTCCGCCCAAAGGGTTATGTGGAGAAATACCCTGATATCAGAACATTATTATTCTCACCCATTGTAGCATATGCTCTGGCCGTGGCATCTGCCAGCTCCCCCTGTACCGGGTGTGTCTCTGCAAGGATCAGTCCAGACTGATTCTGGGTCCTTCCCAACAGTCTCAGAGCCTCATCTGAGGAAAAATAACATGAAGATGTAACAAAGACCCTTTTGAACAAATTACCATAATGCATGACTGTACTTGCATGCTGTAGCCGCATTTTGATGTATTTTTTTTTTTAAACCACCTGGTCTTTCTCTGTCCATGAGGTCCACGGCCTTCTCCAGGTCGACCCTGGTCTCCTGCAGCCTGAGGCTTACTTCAGATGAAGAAATACGATGACCGCAGGATGCTTGCGAACATATAAATCCTATTCCTCTGTCCTTGCTGCTTTTCTGAAAATCATATTTTGTCTCAAACGATCACGATGGAATAGCATTCAGATCAAACACCAAAGAAGGATTTACAGTTAATCGTGTATAATTATTAGAAAAATCAGTAATGAATACCTACTATGAGACATCCTTTGCACTTGCCACACAGAAGTCCAGACTGTGGATTGCCCCCAACACCCATCCCCTGTTGTCTGCCTTCCTCCTCTTGCCGCTGCAGAGTGCAGGCCTCACACTGGCACAGGAAATAGTACTGTTCCTGCAGGAGACGCTGGCGTTCTTTGGTTGCCATCCTACTGCTGTGAGGACCTGAGGGAGGGAAGACATGGGTTGATAACAGCACAAGTTGTAACTCACACGAAGAAAAGTAACAGAACAACACTGCAATTGGAAGAAATAACACACTAACTTCAGTGGAGAGTGCTGTACATGCTGCATCAAAGCTTTTTATCTACACTATATGTAAGGTTCTGTTTTGCTATGCACCTGTGTATCTTATGAAATGCATCAGCACCCTAACAATCCTTCTGCACTCACTGGACCTGTCAAAACTACACATTTTCTTACCATAGCAGTGCAGTATCTCTTGTCCAGGAGTGATAACTGTGGCTGATCTGACGGTCACAGTGATGCCGCGGGCTGTGCTTCTGTGCTCAGCCACACTCTCGTTGGAGTCTGCAGACAGACTGGTTCCAGTGCTGAACACCAGACTGGTGTTAGGGCAGCAGGAGTGATTCAGAAGACTGAGAGTTGGAAAAACTGCCGTAGCAATACGAATCTCTCTGCTGGACTGCACTGGTGAGTTTGCTGCTCCTGTGAGATACAAGGACCAGAAAGTAAAAGGTCACCTTGTGACTCAAGAACATTCATAGCTGAAGATTAAAACATTTAAAAAGCATAAATTATTCTGTAGTGGAGGTAGTATGGATGCAATTACATTAGAGGTGAATCGAGTCGTCAATCACCAGAAAAGTAATTGACAAAAGCTAAGAATAAAAAAAAACTTCAAGAAAAGTGCCCAAATGCTGGTTAATGGTGCTAACTAAGAATGCTCTGATGCAACTTTTTCAGTCCGGATACCAATACCTTGGTTTTTGGTATGACTGTGATCATTCTTTCCATCAACATCAGCTTAATTTAAAAAAAAAAATTTCTAACTTTGTCAAACAAAATGGAACAAATAAATACATTCATATACATTTACTGAATTGTGAATTTATTATTAAAATAGATAATAGCGACAAAGAATTGAATTTGTTAAATAAAAATCGGTTTCAGTATAGCCCTCGTTCTAACATCTCAAATGTCAATGTTTGTGGTCTAGAATAAAACCGAATACCTTTAAATTTTGGACACTGATGATTAAAAGAGGAAACAAACTGCTTTCATAATTCTGACGTTAAGACATACTGTATTTTAGATTTTTCATTGAGACAAAATTTTCAGCAAGGTGATTGACAAAACCTGTGTAATCACCTGTATCTTGCAGCTTGAGGATTGCCTGAGCGTTACACCTCAGCTGCAGGATGTGCCTCAGAACTGCACTTCCTAGCAGCCACAGCTCTGAGCTCCAATCCGCGATACCCTCCCCTTCGTCTGGTGAGTGGCTGTTCGTCCCTAAGGTTCTATGAAAGTCCCAAGACGCAGGTGGAAGTCCTGCCTTGCTGAGCTTTAGGTAGAGTGTTGATATGGTAACTGCACACAGGAAACGCACACCAGGGCTGTGGCGATTCAGGTGGTGCCGTAAGTGAAACACGCTCAGGTAAGAGTCACCGTAGTATGAAGTACAAGGATCGGATTGATCTGAGTGACGCAGATAGGAATCATTGGACTCTAGGATTAGACAGCTTGGCTCTGACTTTTTGTACTCGTCTTTGATTGGATCCCTTGCCATTTGGATGTTTTTTAACCCCGCCTTTAATGTTACCCTCAGAGCGAGCTGTGACATCACACCCATCACCATCAGCTCAGCTCCCAGTGGACACTCCCAGCAGTGATGCTCCTCCCAGGCATCCTGCCGACAGGAAGTTGAACAGTATCGGCTGTAGCTACACCCCTCACACGGCACGGGACACAGAATTTCAGTCAAACACCTGTGACAGTGCCTGTGCTCCACTCCAAGAGAGTCTCCTTTCTCTGCGTCCAGCCTTCCTCCCTTCCCTTTCACCTCCTCCATCCCAGGTATAAGGACACAGCTGTATGGCCTGTCATGAATGAGCACCTCCCCAGCTGCTATTCTCTCTGTAGCCACAAGGTGTCGACCTTTCTCCGGGCTGAAGCCAACAGCAGCTTCAGGACAAATCCCAAATGTGAGAGGTCCAACAGATGCCCTTTTGTCTGGATCTTTAGGGTTCGTTGAGGAAGGCTTGTGATAATCCTCTTTTGCCTTTTGACCTACAGAGAGGTGCTTGAGGCATTGTGTGCGACGGTCTTCTAGTTTGTGTGACAGGTGAGAGGGATAGCTGTTCTTTAGAGCTCTGTCAATGTCATCAAAGGATTCCTGAGGGAGAAAAACTGGAATGTGAATAACCACAAAAGCTAAAGATTGTGAGCAAAACATAAAGACAGCTGACATTTAAGAAAAATAAACAATTATGCCAGCATTTTTTTTAAAGATGTTGTGACAAGTCTAAAACAGATCTAAACTTAAACCAGAAGATGCAGACCTGAGAAGCCTGAAAAAGTAATGATAAAGCAATTTATGTGGGCACTGTGTGCAGCAGTCATAGTGGCATAAAAAATGACAGAAGCTTCATCACTGGTCTATTAAACTTTCAAAGGGCTACTGAATAACTGATTATCCTTCACATTTCAGAGTTTATCTGTAGAGTAATTTAGCCCTACACAAAGACACATAAAAGACTCTCCAACTCCACACTCCCAACTTGCTTTATCCGTGTCAAATAAATCAATTGGTAAAACAAGGTTGATTCAATTAACCAATCATGAGGCAAATAAGCTTCAATTAAATTAGGCATTATTGAAGATGAGCCCCTTGTTCCAGAAGTGCCTGGACAGCTACAATAATCATTCAATATCATGGGTTCCTGGAAAACGTGGCTGCAGTGAAAACAGTATCTGTCTTGCAATCATAAAATACTAGGGCGGCCAAGTGAAGAATGCCCTTTAATGCCAATGAAACATGTGTCAAGATCAAGTTAAATGATAAAAATGATTTCCATAAATCCTGAGACATTATTATACTACTCCTACTACTAATACTACTACTAATATCCTTTAATAATATAGAACTTGTCAAAAACAAGTTTGGAAAGTGCTTCACATGTATAAAAAACAGAAAATACACAGTGAAATTACAACTTTGAATAAGTTCAATGTAGCCAAGAAATAGAAACGTTCAACAACAACAAAAAAAACTCTAGGTAAAATGCCCTACTACCCTCTGCCTCAAGCCTTGCCCTGGGGGGCGAGAACAACACTAGCCTGCAGATCTTAGAGAATGAGCAGGTATGTAAGGGGCGAGAAGGTTGACAATCTAAGAAGGGGAAAGGCTGCACAGGGATTTAAATACAAGCAGCAAATTTTTTAAATCAATTCTAATCACCAATGCATGCATCGGTGCAACTATGCAAGAATAAAGAAATTATTTAATCTTGGGAATTCTTCTGATTTGATGATGTTGTTAAAATGTTTGGAGAAACTCAGGTCTGAATCAAAAGTTAGTCTTGGATCTACAGTCTCATGGATGAACTGCAAACCTGCTGACAATCTCTATGTGCTTTGCGTCCACGCATACCATTCCTTAAGTTTTGTCATTGTTCAGCATCAGGAAGTCACTTGACATTCAGGACCTTATGTCTGCAAGAATAGAGCAACTGAAGCGGGGTCTGATGGATTTATGGACAAATATTTATGTGTATCATCAGCATAATAATGGTAAAAAATACTGGAGTTGCAGATAACTTGGCCCAGTGGTAACATATGCACAGAACAGTAATGGGCCAATAATAGACCCTTGAGGAATGCCACAGGAGCTAGAAGAGATGTTCCCAAATGACACAGAGAAGGTTCTGTCACTCAGGTAGAACTTAAACCAGTCACAAGCATTATCAGATCACCTGATTATGTACTCCGCACCCTCACCTGAAAGTGCTGCAGATGGTAGAGTGCAGCAGAGCGGTTGGCATAGCACAGAGACAGCTGCTCTGAACTTAAGGGAGCAAAACTTATGCCCTGCCATGACAGGAGACAGAGACATTTGGTGCATATTAATAATGCAATGTAACACACATGTTCTTGACACATAAACAACTTATATTTACTTTATAGCAACAACCATAATATGATGTAATGGAATGGTGGATTTAAAAATACTCCAGTGTTTCATTGTTATGCAATTGATGTTTCTGTTCTCTAGCTTACAGGGATGGATATAATAATATCTGTCCTTTACCTGTGAATAGTGCAGGGCAGCTGCAGTGTAGTCTCTGGTCTTGAAGCTCGAGTTGCCCCTCTCCCTGCATTTGGCTGCTTGCTCTGCATCCTTCTGTACCGAGTGTCCTGCAGAGATTGACTTCAAGAAGTCCAGATCATCTTGGCTGTAAAACAGAAATGGGGACAAATTACAAAGAAAGGTTATCTTTGATCAAACCAAATTAGTGCATCTGTGAACCCCAGCATCAGGAAAGCCGAATTTTACAATTTAAAGTCCTAGAGAAGCGCTGGAAACCAAGTGTTCCAAGTTATACAGTATTTCACCTAATGCTTGGTAGTGTACGGTTTAAATAATTCATTGTATTTTACTCAGACAATAAACTAGTCTCAGCTTGATCAGGTAGAAGCTGAAACCCACAAGCACCAAACTGCAAGATAGCTACTCACGTTGTTAGAGTTAGGGTCAATTTGAAAACATCATCTATTTCAAGCAGGGATGTAAACTTCTCCTTGAACTCGCTGTCGAGTCTAGTCCATTTCTGTGCAACGTGATCTTGCCACTGGACACTAGGATGAGCCATCATGAACTACAAATAAACCACATAAGCCCAGGAGGGCCGCTTTCAAGTTTGTTTTGAGTGAATTGCATGCCTGCTCTCAGCAGGAAGAGCCCCGCTGTAGAGTAAGCATGGGGGGAAATGAGTTTCCGACCTCAGCCTTCAAAATAAACTCCATACTGATAGATAAATATAAAAATATACAAAGTGTAAATATAAAAATATATAAAGTGTACAATATAAAAAACGTATACGGTTTTAATTCAAGTTACTGTTCAAAATTCTCTTGAAGAATGTCCATCATGTCTGCCGTGCTGATTTATTGCTTTTATTTTGAAGGCATAAATGTGCCATATCCCGTGTTGTCACGTCGTTTCTCAAATATCGTTTATCTCGCTTCTCTCGCGATAAGTTCCATACATGTAACTGCGTATAAGGCATTAGAGTCTGGCATTGTAAACAAACCATTTTACGAGGAGGATATGAGTGTAAAACTCTCACAGGGGGCAATTGAAGTAAGCTTAAATATTAACGTAACCGAAATACTGTTTTTTGACTTGTAAAAGCAGCATCGAGACATGAAGGCAATGTAGCCCTTGTTAGCTAAGGTTTACAGCTAATCAGTTTAATTTTCACATCTGAATCTACGGTTACCTTAACATACCGTTAACCGACCGAGTTGGTTAAACTGTGCAGTCTAATAAAACGTACATACAAACAAAGCCTCTTCAGTAATCTCAAAATACCTTATCAATGTTGAAGTGTAACTCTGCATTAGTAGCATGGTAATATGATGGGACATTGAACATTTGTTTTTAAGTTTTAATTTTATTTTTTTTTATTAGCGATTTTTCAAACATGTACATTCACTTGTAAAATACATTCAGGTTGTCAAAACGTTATCAAGAAACAACAGGATTTACAATTAAAAAAAGCACATGGATTTAGTACAATAATACACAACACAATCAGGAACACACAGGGATTTACATAAGGAGAGGTATCGCAGGTCCTTCCTTCCTGCTGCTGTCAGACTTTACAATCAGCACTGCTCCCAATAGACTACTGACCTCATCCTGTACCCTGCACTGTGCAATAGGCCTGTACTATGGTCACTTCTGTTTTGCACTATTTGGTCATATTTACTCATATTTATTCACTCCATATTATATTATTCAAAACAAGAACAACTGCACTATATCATGTGAATATGTACATATTTCTATTTCTTCCCTTTTCAAATTTAACTGTATTGCTTATTCTTGCTATTTTTTATTTTATCTTATTTTGTAATATTCTGTTGCTGCTGTGACAAAAGAATTTCTCCGTCTGCGGGACATTAAAGGTTTTCTGATTCTGATTCTGATAATGTGTATATGCAATTATAAGATTTGCATAAATTAATCGTTTTGGTTAGTTTTTTATCAAGTCGTTTTAAATTTGATATAATTTAAAATATGTATTAAGATCCCATTTTTTAAAAGATTATTTCTTTAGATATTTCATTTTATGGATATATAATTTAGCTAAGATAATTATTAATTAAATGCTGTTCGTTCTTATATTTAGATGTTTCAATATTTCTAACAGGTCAGTCTCTAAATGTAATATTTTTGCTAAAATGTTTTTTTTTTTTAGATCCAACTGAAAATCAGTCCAAAAGCTAGGGCCATAATGTATTGACCCTTTTTCACTGTAATTCCATTGCTAGGCAACAGCTATGATACTTGTTAAGTTCATGTCAGTTTACCACTTTTATACTCTGTATTAGGAAATAAACACATTTATGATGTTATGAGTACAACTGTGTAATGGTCTATAAAATACTAACAACGTCCATGTGTGTTATTGTCTAGACCCTGTTCGAGGGCTCACAGGTGAACAATGCCGTGCTGCAGCTGCTGGTAAGTCATTTTAAGAGTCCATTTGACCAACTGATCCAGATGCTTTCCTGTCTGATCAGTGACTGATGTTTAGCACAGAAACCAATTAACAAAATACTGACTGAGTGACTCACAGCCTGGCCATAGAAACAGGCAGAAATAAGAAACAACAGCTGCACTTCCTTAGACTGCACTCAAAATAAAAACCTGTCCCCGAAGAGTTCTTCTTAAAATCTACAAACCTACACCCACAGATTAATAGCTATTCTTATTAATGAAAAACTACAAATTGTACTGGATGAAATAAAAGATATTTGCATTTTTGCAGGACAGTTTGTTTACCACAGCATGATAGAATCAGACTTATGTATGCATTTATTTTTTATGTGCATATTATTACCAATATTGTTAAGATCACATCTTTATGATCCAGTTACTCCCTAGTCCAGCCTTCAAAACAAGTAACAAGTAACATGTAATATTAAAGTAACATCAGGGGTCCAGTGGCATAGTGATTAAAACCCAGACCATATACTGTAACCATTGTTACATGCCATGTCTCTCCCTCTCTCCCTCCCTGCATTTCCTGTCCTTCTCTGTGCTGTCGTTATCAAATAAATACAATGAAAAAAGATGACTGTATGAAGATTATTTTTATAGTGTTGTAAATATTACTTTTATTATTGTTTTATGAACACAGGTCGGTCAAATGAATAATTCATCACGGAACTGTGAAATCATCAAGCATGATGATCCTGAGAATTAAAATCTGTGTTGTTTTGTTTATAAAATCCTTCATTCCCTCTGTGTTTGTCAGAATATCCGTCAGGTCCATTATGGCTCGGGTCCGCCCAGGTTCCGGCTCATGTTGAGTGATGGTCAGCACTCGTATTCTTGTGAGTATCTTAGTAGCCACAACAATTTCCAACCAGGTGTCTTTTGGCAGCAAGCTGACAAACAAACATGTTAAATCCAACAGGTAGTATCATGTATTACAAAGTACAAAAGTATTGCTTAGCAAAATTTTTACCTCAGAAGATAATCAAGTGCCAGTGATGGAAAATTCTGTTTAATTTTTTTTTTAAATGTACATGAATGTGTTTTTTATGTAGCGTTCCTGCTGGCCACTCATTTAAACAATCTGCCAGACGAGGACATCCTGGTACCTAACTGTGTGTGTTTGTTGAAGAAGACCACCATGAACACATTGTCAGATGGCAGGTATGTGTTTTCATTTGTTTTCAATTCCTTCCTTCCCTTCTCTCTGTTTGTCTGATGCATGTAATCCCCATTGGCCTCATGGTGTTTTTCTTCCTAGACGTGTGGTGGTTGTGCTGGACATGGAGGTATTGCAGTCGGCCGAGGAAACTGGAGGGAAGATTGGAAATCCCGCTGTAATTGGTATGATTCTTTCAAAATGCACATGCATGAAGATAGAAATAGTGATTGACCGATTAATCAACTGTTTAATTGGGTCAATTAATACAATTTTTTGTTAATCGACATTGGCCAATGCCTGTGCTCAATAGGCTGATTAAAAAAATGTTTGTAGACACATTTGCAGTCAGCCTTGTCAGTGTGTTTGCTGTGGAACTAAGTTATGTCTCCCCGTTGTGTTGGTTTCCCAATGCTACGGGCAGACGTCAGCATCACAGTAGCAAGCCTTCAGCCACCTAAACTAGCTTACAGAACTCATAAGACTATGTCATAGGCCTATACTCAGCAATGTGGTGTCTAATTTGTTATTACTAATAAATTGTTACATTTCATCAGATGCCAAAAACAACAACAACATGTTATCGGCATTATACCGTGTATCAGCCATTGATCATCCTGCTCTCTAAATATCGGCCATTTAGAAAATTGTATCGGTTGACCACTAGTTAGAAACAGTAATTAACAGCTTCTGAACATCCTTCATGGTTTTCATTTAACTTGCAGGTAAGACTTCATCTTCACAAAAGTCAGACTCAAGTACCTCTGTCCCGGCATCCCCTCCATCTTCTGCAGTACCTGGACCCTCCTGTGAGGACAACAGCAGTGAGTGTCTTACCAAAGATTTTGTGTATGATTTAATGCATCTGTGTATGTATAACTATCTTGTCCCTTTCACTCATCATTACACATACATGCTGCTACAATTTTGACAATTATTAGTGCCATGATTGTATTAAACCTGCTGTTTTATATTTAACACTTCCTTTTAGCAGTTTTTGACAACCAGGGCAAATTGAACAGTTTCACTGAAATATGAGCACATGAAAAACTTACTTACTAATTTATCTGAATACATAAAGTATGCTAGGTTTTTAAAATACTTTCTGTTATAAATTGTATTTAATTAATAATAATGCAATTATTTATACTTTAAACTGCTTTAAACCGTATGAAGTTCAAGTATAATTTAATCTTTTTTTTTCTTTTAATCAATTTTTTTTTAAAAATTGGTGAAACAGCTCTCCAATTATAATAAATGTTAGACCTGATTTTCATTCATAGAACCACAGTTATTATCATGACCTAAACTGCTGTACCATATATTGTATATGAAGATGGACCACGTCGATCACAGCTGTTTATGATAATATCTCACCCCATTTTTATAGCATCAATATCACTAATTCACATCAAACATATCATTAAAATAAACTCTTGAATATACATTTGAATAGTAAAAATACTACACCACCCGATCACATCACCAAATATTCGATAATTAAATTGCTTGGCAACTAATTTAATCATTGTTTTTTGTTGATTATTCGTTGCACCTCTAATTGACAGTGGTACCATAAATATGTATGTGGATGCTTTCCCAAGCTACTGCGTGCAAAGCAGAGACGTCTGCATGAATCATTTTTAAATACAACCAAACAATGCACCCAGAGGCCCTTAAGCTTTCTGTTTGTGGATATTACATGTCATATAGATTAATACTACTCATGTGCTGCACAGATTACAGTAATTAAATTCCTCAGTTATATAAACAAGTTTTAATTTCTTCATTTAACAAAGTTAAATGCAATGGGCTTAGGGCTTTGCTCAAGCCAAATACAAATACATTTTTGTCGACTAGAAGTCACTGAATTGTTCTTAATTTTGCAGTTATTCAGAAAGAACTCTTAAAATGTAGTGCATAGTACTTAACCATGTCATAACTAATTCAACATAATTTTAGACTAAAATGTTAGCATCTCCGTTACATGATCATGAATGAATGATGAATTCATGATGAATTATCGTCTTTCATTAAACATCCCTCTGCTTCACAGAGTCCCTTCTTTTCTAAGAACTCAACATAATGAAAACATTTTATTCGTTGTTTACATCAGTGGTGTGTTACACTGATAATAATTAAATGATACTTTCAGAATAACAGGAGCTTTTAGGAGTTTGTTAGATTTGGTGTTAGTTTTGGCCCAGTTATTTTAGAGAAACTAATTTGACAAACTCATCCCACCAACAGAGGGAGCTGTGCATCCTTTGAGAGAAGGTGCTGATGAATGATCTTCCACTCTCCCTGTTTTTTCTCCGGTTGTTATCCAGTCATAATATGGGACCAACAGTGTCTTTGTTGTGCGTGATGGACTAAAAAGTAAATCTAGGTTTTTCATTCCTTTGATATTCATAACACTTGAGTGTTCAAAGGCTGTAGTCTGTGCGTGAGTTAAGAACTAAATGAAACAGGATCATAAGGCACAGCATGGTTTTCAACAAGTTGAAGGTCACCACAGCAAATACCAAAATAATGGAAGACCTGTTCCTTCAACTCAAATGCCCTGTTTTCATATTACATTGTGCACTTTTGTCATATTTACTGCTCAGCTATCAGAGCAGCAAAGTATCTTGCCCACTGGCCACTACGGCTGCTGGAGTCCATAACTCACACCTTTCACTGTTTTACTACCAAACAGTGCTTTTTTATAACAGACTAGGACCTCCAAATGATGGTTGGCTTTCTGCCAAAATGACTGGTGCCATGTATCATGCTTAAAGTAGCCTGTGTTTTATTGGATCTTCTTTTATTATATTAGACTTTGTTTCACTCACTTGTTTTATACCACAAACTGCTCTCAGCATCGACATTGATTTTGTTATGAGGCAGAAACATACCCAATAGTCCTCCTCAGTGGAGCATGTAGGCATGTGGGTGGATAATGAGTGCTTGGTATATATTGTGTGATTGTGCCTGTGTAGGTGTGTGTCTGTATGTGTGTATTGTCACTGAGGGAGCATGTGTGGGCCGATGGCTCCTCCAGTTCATGGCTTCATGAATATTGTGTTGTGGACTGAATCCCCTTGTAGCGATGCACAGACGGAGGGGGGAGAGAGAAAAGAAGTCAACTATTTTGACTCAGCAAAGATAAAGCTTTGTGTTAAGTAGTTCATCAGACTTCTTTTCTTGTTAGATCCTTTGTTACCTCAGAGGTTCTCCCAGATACAGAAAACCTATTTAATTGTTCTTACCTGAATTCCTCTTAAGAGCCCAAAACAATCTTTATGCATAAAGTCTCAAAGTATTTTCTCCTACTGAATGTGTTTGATTACTTTCAGTGTTTTGGTTAATTGTATTTTCAATAAGTCGATACATTTGTGTGCGTTCACAAGTTGGCTAAGTGCAACAAATTAAGTATTTTCAACAAGCTGTGGGCGATGTAACCACTGGGTGGGCTGCTGTTTTATTAAAGGGTCTGGGATCAAGCCTCTGTAAATACTTCAGGCCTACAGCTCCTCCCAGCAGGGATATGAGGGAGAGCTTAGACGCGAGGAAGAGATGCAAATATAGAGGGATTGTTTTTACTAAACAGGACATCCTCACTCTCTCCGGGGTTATTTCTGAGAGACAACTACTACTCACGATGCACAATATCTCAACTGCTCGATGCCTGCTGCTCCAGTAGCAATTATAGTCACATCAATAGACAAATAAATGTGTTTATTACTGACAGAATAGAATGGGCAAAAGGGTGCAATAAAATCATACATTTGGCTGTGAAAGGCTGCAGGTACAGTAAGGTTATTACAGGAAAAAAAAATAACTGCAACTCTGCAGCTCTTTAGCTCTCATTTTTCCTGACTGAACAAAGAGACACTAGATGGCAGAAAAGAAGAAAATCAAAGTCTTTGGCTGGTGAAAAAAAATGCAGTTTGTTATGATTAATTTGTGATTCAGATTAAACACACATCAAATAATTCTTTTTATTTTCTGCATGAACATGAAAAGCATTAGAGCTGCCTTTAGTGCTGTTTGTTTGTAATGGTAGTCTGTTCAATCTATAGTATTACTATCATGCAATAATATTTATATTGCAATATTGCTGTTTCCAAAACAGTCCATCTGTCTGCTTCTTTACCGCCCCATCAGATCAGCCGACCAATCACTGAACAAATTCTGATTTGAACGGTGTTGTCTGGCAAAAAACTTCCACATATGTGGTTCCTCGCCCCTCAATTTCTCTGAGATGTATCATCCTTGATGATGACCAATCAATTTCCAGGTCATGGGGGCAAGGAGGAGAAGCGAGAACAGGAGAAAGAGTTATTAGCTGAATGGAAAGTGCCTCCTATCAGCTCTAGGCAGCATTCTGTTCTGTAGTGATGCCTGACCTCTGACATCCTTGGAGTTGGAGAATGTGGTTTAGAGAACATTTTGAGTTTGAGTTTGAAGAAATAATTTCACTTGTTTTAGCATTTTTTTATTTCTATCTCAGTCAGTCACAAGTGACACGGTACTCTCTCTCAAACATCAACATTTGAGTGACAATATGAATTCTGTAATGTTAAAAAAAAAAAAGGTTTAGAGCCAAAGGTCACAACACAGAAGTAATAGTAGTAAATATTCATCAGCAGCGACCCTGGAAATAGCCTACCTTCAAACTGCTTCGCAGATGATTTTTAAATTTCAAAAAGAGATCTGCACTTGCTGAAGTGCAGTTAAAAACATATTCATTATTCATCACCAACCATTGTCTGCAGTTTTCCTTTGTCCTCACAACTCATTTTCTCTTCTCCTCTGTCTCATAAACACACACACACACACACACACACACACACACACACACACACACACACACACACACACACACTCTTTTACAAACTCCCTTTCGTTTTCACTTTCTCTATTGCCATTTTCTTGTCTATATGTTTCTCAATTTCTCTCTTCCCCTGGAACTCACCACCAAGCACTCCCTGCAAACAGGAGCTGTTGGACGTTATTGGCATACATATGAGAAATCTGTACTGATCTTAATCATAAAAAATGAGGATCCTTGACAAACCTCTATGCTCCTCTCTTTGCTCTGTTCTTCACACCTCCCCCTTCTCATCCACACCTATCATATCCCATTCTCTTCTTTCACTACCAGCTTCTTCCCTCTAAACACTCCATCCGGATTGCGTGTGTATGAATATTGATGTTAATTACCCATCGCCTGAAAATAGCTGTTCAATCTGTAATTTCCCTTATGAATTTGCTCAAGACACACACACACACACACACACACACACACACACACACACACACACACACACACACACACACAGACAAAGGAGGGTATCATAGAGGTGCGTATTTGTTGTGCTCCTGATCAGGAGCTTATATTGGGTAGTGGTCTCGGTGGAATTGTATCTTTTCGTCCCTGACAATTCCTCCCTAAAATGTTGTTCCTCCATATGGCACACATTTGTGCCAAAAAGAGGCATTGCATAAAATATATTATATGACAACAGCCAACTATCTGGTCTGTATCACTGCTGATGGAGTTGATGCGACTTTATTGTGGGAGGTGGGAATAACACCTTATGATTCTGTGGGCTGGTCCGAAGTGTTTAAGGTTTTTGGCATTGTCACTTGTAAAAGAAATATGAAAGCTGTAGAGGCAGAGCTGGAGGCTGATGGGGATCATTGTCAATATCTCTGGCGGAAGTCACTGAGGTAGTCAAACAACTCCACAGTGGCAAAGCCCCAGGGATTGATGAGATTCGTCCAGAAATGCTGAAAGCTTTGGGTTTGGAGGGGCTGTCTTGGTTGACACGTCTCTTCAACATTGCGTGGAAGTCTGGGACAGTGCCAAGGAAGTGGCAGACCGGGGTGATGGTTCCTCTGATTAAAAAGGGGGACCAGAGGGTGTATGCCAATTACAGGGGTATCACACTACTCTCACTTCTGGGGGCCATCCAATCTCTGTACACCCAAAGCGAGAGCTGTGTCTGCAGTAAGTCGGATTCGTTCCTGGTGGGGGTTGGCCTCCGCCAGGGGTGCGCTTTGTCACCAATCCTCTTCATGATTTTCATGGACAGGATATCAAGGCGTAGTCGTGGTGGGGAGAGGTTGCAGTTCGGTGGGCTGAGGATCTCTTCCTGCTTTTTGCAGATGATGTGGTCCTGATGGCATCGTCGGTCAGTGACCTTCAGCACTCACTGGATCAGTTCGCAGCCAAGTGTGAAACGGCTGGGATGAGGATCAGCACCTCTAAATCTGAGGCCATGGCTCTCAGCAGGAAACCGGTGGATTGCTTACTCCAGGTAGGGAATGAGTCCTTACCCAAAGTGAAGGAGTTCCTCGGGATCATGTTCACAAGTCAGGGGACGATGGAGCATGAGTTTGGCCGGAGAATCGGAGCAGCGGGGGCGGTGTTGCAGTCGCTCTACCGCAACGTTGTGACGAAAAGAGAGCTGAGCCGGAAGGCAAAGCTCTCGATCTACCGGTCAATCTTCGTTCCTACCCTCACCTATGGTCATGAAAGTTGGGTCATGACCGAAAGAACGAGGTCGCGAGTACAAGCGGCTGAAATGGGTTTTCTCAGGAGGGGGGCTGGAGTCTCCCTTAGAGATAGGGTGAGAAGTTCAGCCATCCGTGAGGAACTCGGAGTAGAGCCGCTGCTCCTTTGCATTGAAAGGAGACAGTTGAGGTGGTTGGGGCATCTAGTAAGGATGCCCCCTGGACACCTCCCTAGGGAGGTGTTCCAGGCACGTCCAGCTGGGAGGAGGCCTCGGGGAAGACCCAGGATTAGGTGGAGAGATTATGTCCCCACACTGGCCTGGGAACGCCTCGGGATCCCCAAGTTAGAGCTGGTTAATGTGGCCTGGGAAAGGGAAGTTTGGGGTCCCCTGCTAAAGCTGCTGCCTCCGCGACCCGACCCCGGATAAGCGGATAAAGATTAGATGAGATGAGATGAAGATGTGAAGACACATGTACAGTAATTATGAAATTATTAATTGATTGGCAATCGGATAAACTGTTTCATTCATTGGCACAAAGGGATGTAAGCAGGGAAATTAGTTACTCTGTGGGTAGAGTTTAACTTTCTCGGGGAGTGTATCATTTTGTGATCATATAACACTACTACCACTGTTTTATAATGTTATGTAATCCCTTTTTTAGGCTGTATAGTTAAGCTTCTACTGTCTTACCGCAAACTTGTTACGCATCAGCATCAGCATCAGCATCAGCAGTTGATTTTGTCCAAGTCAACTACTGTTCTTTGAAGTAATGTATATCTCACAATGTGTGGAACATCTATGCAGTAATTGGAGAAAATTATAGATAAAAGAAAAACACTCAAAAGCATATTCAATTTACAGATAATTTGTTCAGTAAATTAATATATATACTAATAATTAATTAGTATTAAATTGGCATCTTGTAAAAATTAGAGCACTCATATACAGCAAGTATCTCACTTTGTGTCCCTGCAGCCAATTCTCCTCCCCGAGGTAGTGGAAGAGGTTTTGTGGGGAAGTCATCCATGAAGACCTCGCCGATGAAAGCTTCACCCGTGAAGCTTTCATCAATGAAATCTTCACCCAGGAAGGCGTCACCTGCGAATGCCTCACCCATGAAGTTTTCACCGATGAAAGCTTCACCCATGAAGGCTACCAGCCCTTCAGGTTCAACAAAAGTCATGCCTATTGAACTCCTTAACCCCTACCAAAGCAAGTAAGTGTGTGGCCATGTCTGCATGTTTCTGCTTTCACGTACATGTATGGTAGAATTTTTTAAGTATGAAGGAACATCTGTAATGGTTAGTTGGATAGTCTCTGACTTATTTCCTTCTAAATTCCAAGCGAAAACTGTTTTCCACTTCTACTCATTCATCAGCTGAACTATTTCCTCTCACGCTGCGACTCTACTTCCCTGTGTGCTGCCATTTCTGAGTAGCACTTTGGGGCATGTTTAGAAATGTGTGTGTGTATATGTGCTTGTGCATGCGTCTGTGAGCATTCAGTTTTTCTACATCAATGCCTGTGTGTGGGGATTTGTGCGTGTGCATGTTAGTCAGCCCATCTGCATGGAAATGAAATGAAAATGACCAATCTTGCCTCAGAAATGGACACTTACTGACAGGTACTGCTAGGTCTTTATGGTTTGCTGCTACGGTTCTGATTCTGTTTTTTGGCCTGGTGGGGATTTAGGCAACCTCGTTTTTCTCCCCTTCCTTTCCTCAAAATTCCTTTTCCTCCTCCGGGGTTCAATTTTACTGCTGTTTTTTTCCCTTTCGCTTCTTATCGTTTCATTTGGCTTAAGCCTCTGTCTCTGACCTTAAAGTTGGCCACACAAAGACAAGAGCACAGTATAGCAAGATGTAGTTGTCCAGATTGGAGTAAAGGTACCTTGTCAACTCTCTCTCTCCCCATGTATGGGTTCTGATAACGTAGCCCTGTTTGAAATTGCAAGCTGTAAAGATAACTGTGCCTCTAGGTGTTGTAATAAACTGATGACTGTTCTAACTTTGAAGTTGGGGAGTACGTACAGTGAGTAAAATAGATGACTTCAGCAGCTGTGGTTTTTCTTCATATGTTTGCGTGAGGTGAAAACACAAAGTTTCGCATACAGTAGATTATACAGGGATGTTGTGTATGTTCATGTGGTCTTTTGTGGCCGTTTACATAGCTTTCTCATCCTATTCTGCTGGTGTTAAGTAATAGCATCTAGAGCAGACTATAATTGGCTTTTGGCTGCCATAAACCTTGGTGTAGCAGCAGTCTTATCCATACTGAGCAGGGAATGGGGTTCACTCTGGGCCAGCAGCTGCTCTCATGATAGGGGATTTAATTGCAGGCAAAGTTATGGTATGAATATCCTCCACTGCACAATTATCAACGCAGTCAAAAAGCTCACTGCTGCATAAACTGCCGAGCTTGGCTGGCCGTTGTTAAAAACAGAACAAGAAGCACATTTTAAATGCATCCTGGCAGATGTACAACACCTAGTTCACTCTTTGAAAAGAAAGTTGCTGGATTTTTTTTGTTATTTCATGGAACTTTAAAAAGACTGAAAAGACACTCATCCCATTTCCTTGGGAATTGTTCTTTTGTGCAGTTGTGTTTAACATTGGTGACTGATGTGAGCTTAGTTGGGATGCTCATCACCAAAAAAGGATGCTTTTTAAAGTGTCCCTGCAGCATTCTCTACTGTTTGTTCTGACCTTAACACTGCAAGTCTTTTATGTTAGTTAGTTATGTTGAGCTTCTGTGTTGGTCAAAGAAAACATTTGAGATGAATTATTTTAAGTGTACTGTGTGCATTCATGTTAAAATGAATCTGTTGATGGAAATCGAAAATTAAAACATGCACATTTTTCAAGTAAAACATTTGCTTAGATGTTGGTCAGTGGCCATGCTTTCTTTATAAGAAAATGAGTTCTTTAACATGGATACAAGATCACAAGTTTTTTTTAAGTTTAGAATATTGGGCTGTTTCCCTCAGAATCACTTCAAGCGTATTGTGTAATTAAGATAGTTTTGTTGATGTATACTTTGTAAATGCTGATTTCTTATTAAGTGTCTACTCTTTGTATCTCTCTAGGTGGACTATCAGAGCCAGAGTCACTAACAAGTCCAGTATCCGCACCTGGAGTAACTCCAGGGGAGAAGGCAAGCTTTTCTCCTTTGAGGTGGTGGATGAAAGTGTGAGTAAGAGAGTGGAGAATATCTGTTTAAGTGCATGCATGTCAGACATATGTCACACATGGCTGTTTTTGGTTTTTATCCATGAAACCAAATGTTGTTTATTGGAAATGTGCTGGTCAACAGGGAGAAATCAGGATCACAGCCTTCAACAACGAAGTGGACAAGTTTTTCTCTCTAGTAGAGCAAGGCAAGGTGAGCATCTCCCACTCACCCATATCCATCCCAACTTAAAGTGATAAGACAACTTATGTACATATAACACATCACCATAAGCTTTGAATGCTGAAAGGAAAACGAACTCGCTAGTACTTGCTTTGTTTCAAAAGATGCTTCCAAACATCATGGCTATTTCTTTGATGTAAGTCTCTGGAGACTCTTTTTGACGACAGTAAGACAGTATCTAAATTCACAAACTACTTGAAGATTATGCCTTAGTCAAGGGTATCCATTTTGCAGGCACATAGCACCTCAAACAAATGTATCATTGGTAAAATAGTGCCTAATAAACCCTTCTGCAAAATCCTTTAATGCCTGCAGGACTTCTTACCAAGGAATGAGCCACAGGCAAGTATTAGAGGATTTCGTGGAAGGTATTTATTAAGTCATATTTTACTGAAATCTATATTTACTGTTTGCGACATAGTGAGCATTTAGGTCAATACATAAGCCCAAATGTATGCTGCTGAGAACAGTGTGAGAAAACTTGTCAAATCTGATGTGTGATATTGTTTGGCTGTTGTTTGTCTTTATTGTATCACAAATGGCTGCCAGTCTTGCACGCTGTGTTCTCCGTGAAGGATGCGTCTATAAAGGTTCTTGTCCAGCATATGTAATTGATATAGAGATTATAATTTTTATTTGCTACTCCTCCTCTTCATACTGGAAGTAATCCCTTTGTAGCGACTACACTGGGAAGAAAAAATTCACAGTCTTTATTCTGTGCTAAAATGGATTCTAAAGTTCGGTCGAAAATAAAGGGAGGCTTCATCAGTCTGAGTTAGCATAATTACATCAGTAACTGGTAGCCAAGTGTAAGTTTGTTGCCAGTGTTGTGTCCTGGCAATGTAACTACCAGGATGTAGTAGAACAGGGGAGTTACTGCTGCCTCAATCTGTTAGTTCGTTTGTGTTATTGTATGACTTTGGTATTTTAAAAGGATTTAGAACTCACAATCAAACTAACCCATAGAGGCAGCAGTAGACCAGCAACTCCCGTATTCTGCAAGGTAGAATTACTGTTTTTGTCAGTGGAGTCTGGTGGCAAGGTAAAGCTTTGAACATATTCTAAATAGAGTATACACTTAAACTGATATTAATTAAAATATGTTAGGCTGCTACCCCCATTCAGAGCTGTACATTGCTTAGATTATGTGCCTGTCTTATCTGGTGTTGCTTACGTCGTAATGTTAGCTAATATGGTAATTTGCAAGTGGCGAGCAAGCCAGATCAGCCCTGGGGGTCGGGTTGAATTTTTTTTATTATCAGCTAGCAATATATAAAAACGTCGCATCCTTTGGAGTATCCCGGAAAAATCTGTCCCAAAACCTTTACATAGAAATTGGTCCACAGGCTGACAATCGAGAAAGTCGGTGAAGGTCTAAATTTTTATGTTGCGTAACCCCCCGTTTGCCCATTGGCAACAAAAAAACGATTAATACATGTAAAATGTTACACACAGTACACACACAGTACAGAGACAGAATCTTAGAGTCACCATTTGTTAATAATATCATCTTTCATCCAGTCGGTCCTGATTCAAGACCTTGTGTCAGCCAGCATCTCCCTCACTGTCCTCTTATTAAGAAATATAATGCCCACCAGCTCCAGCTGCTGTTACATAACTGACACTGATCGTACTGGAGGCCTGCAAATCAAACAGAGTTTGATACAATTATCCAAGTTTATACTGTAGGATCCTTAAAATAATCATGAAACAATTCATATTTAAAAACTCCTTCTTAATACTTGAGGAAACAGTGCTGCTCTCAAATGAAACTTGTGAGTTCAGTTTTTCCACATAAATACATTGTATTCAGGTGGATAAACAATGACAACACCATTAATGGACAAGTTATAAAAGGTAAAATGTCAGATGGGGTATACAGATGCATGATGGCAGACAGTGAGTGAGTGATAGACACCAGTCTCAGGCTATTGCTTCTGCAAGAGAAAAAACAATGTCTTACTGGTGTGTGTTATTTGTGCTATAATGGGTGGTGCTCAGTCTGAACAGGCCAGAACATGCCCTTTGCATGTTCCTGTAAACCGATGCAGTCACAGACAGGTAGAACACATGTTAAAGCTCTAGCTCAACTCAGTCTGGCCCATAGAGCTTAATAACTCAATTAACCCTGGCCATCATTTTGCTAGTCACACTGGCTCAGGTATCAGCCACTGCCAGTGACTCCCAACACAGCCCCAGATCCAATTTGTGCCCTCTGCCCCCCAAAGATAAATAAAGGAATGAATCCGTCTTCCCTTCTTGATCTGAGTATTGACAGAACAGCGGGTGGGTGTGACAGAATGCTTATCACATTATTTTCATGCTCCTACCAGAGAGAGAGAGAGGGGGAGAAAGGAAAGAAAAGAGTAAGCCATAGAGACAAACTCAGAGGCGGAAGAGAGAGAGGGGATATTGGAGAGCTGGGAGAGTAAATGAAGAAGTGTGCCTTGCATATTGAGTTTAAATTGTGCTGTTAAACAGACTCGCTCTCAGCTGCTACTTATTTTCTAGTGAATTAGAGAAGCGATGGGCCTGATATGACACCACATCTTAGTTAGACTTGAAGGTTTTTCTTTTCATATTAGGAGGTTTTGGTGGAACAGAAGTTGTATTGTAATAATAATTTCCTTTGCAGGATCAATAAAGTGGTCGCCCAATTTGATGTCTTAGTTGCTACAAATTCACGGGAAATAACCAGTCTGATTAGGTCTTATTTTATAATGTCAGTTCACCTTGCTCGCACATTCTCCTTAGGTGTACTACATCACCAAGGCTACGCTGAAGGTGGCTAACAAACAGTACACCACAGTGAAAAACGACTACGAGATGACCCTCCAATCTCATTCATCCATCGTGCCATGTCATGACACTCAAGGCATTCCCTCAATGAACTGTGACTTTGTGCCCATCGCCGAGCTGGAGAACAGAGACAAAGATGCCATCATTGGTAAGAGAAGCATTTCATCAGTGAGACTCAATTCTTCATTTCTCCCATTTAACCCACAAAGGAACAACTAAATAGTTTGAGCAGCAACAGCAACTCCTATACAGCTGAAAGCGAACATAAAACGATAAAATAAACTGAGAGCTGAACACAGAGCTGTAGACTGTGTAGACTTTTAGGTTCAAATAATACACCTGAAAATCCATATTACAAAAACTGTTGTTTGTGTGAGGGAAAAGTTTAGACCGTCGGCACACAGACAAACTGTAGGCAGCGTCATCACACGTTTCTGTAATAATGTCAGAGTAACAACTGAAATTTACACACAACAGTAAAAAACAACTGCCTTTCATGTAAATATGCATGGTAGCTATATATTATCAGAAATTAAGTATGTGTTTGTTTACATACAGAGCAGGGAAGTGAAATCATATCACAAATAGACACTCAGGACACATGAAGACACATTATGCTGCAGGTGTGAACAGACGTACTGAGAAATAAACACTGATCTGATCACTGAAAACATCGATGAAAACAGGCCATTTGACCTGTAATTAGGACTAATAATTCTTTTCATTATCAATTAACTGGCAAATAACCTTTTTCAGTTCAGGTCAAAAATGGTTTAAGCTGTTAAATTATTTAAAAATGTTGTTAATTATCTGACAATTATTTAATTGGTTAATCTACTAATAATTTCAGCACCACAAATGCTTTTACAGTATCTAACGTAAAAGTACTTGTGTTATATTTATCATACTGTATAATTTGATATTATTACTGATGCATTATGCAGCAAGTAACTAGCCTAAAGGGACCCCACCTTAGCCGCAAACACTCAAACCACTCAGAGAACACGTTTGGAAAGCGATAAGAATGACTACTGAACAAGAACTTTACAACCCAGAGACGGATGGCTTTACAATCCAGAGACTGACTCTATTAAGAACAGAAATGAGAGAATACAAGGATCAGAGTGAAATATATAAACCTGAACCAGAACGTCCACTGGACTGAAACCAGGAGATGTACAGTAGTATCCAGGCTCTCATAAAGAAACGTGAGGAGTCGTTAGCCAGACTCCACGTGGAGCTCCTAAGAGTTAAGACTCCAGATTTCAAAACGGCAAAAGGTGGAGGACATCCACGAGGCGCTACCCACCCAGCCAGGGACTGAGGCTCCAAAACACCAAGAGATGAATTATGTCCCCCAGGGATTCAGGTCAAAAGTCTAATCTGGTCCAAGGGGTGGAAGAAGACAGCACAACACTGCCAGCCAAACAACACTATCAGGCACCACAATACCAGCAGCCATCACAATACTACTGCCAGCCATCAAAATACCACTGGCGAGCACAAAACTACCAGCCAAAGGTTGTGACTCCAAGAAGCCAAGAGGTTGAGGATGTCCGCGAAGAGCTCCCCACCAAGCCCGAGGCTGAGACTACAGAACTCACAGAGTTGGAAGATGTCTGCAAACAGGATGAGGATGTCTACAAGGAGCTACCTGCCTGGCTAGAGGGACAGACTGAAAAACATCAACAGGTTGAGGATGTCTACGAAGAGCTCCCCTCCAAGCCAGGGGCTGAGACCTCATCTGGTCCTGTTAATCAACACCTACAGCACACGATCAACCTTCTGCAGCAGGAAAGAAATATTAGGGTATAATAGGGAGCACGGTGGAGCCATCGTCAAGACCAACCTTCATGACACAGAAGAGTCTGCAGAAGAAGCAGAAGTTAAGACTCAAGCATGAAAGGGAGTGCGGATGCTCAAAGAACACACCAGGAATTTGAATCTGCCCTCGGAGCGCTTCAAGCTGAGCCCCTGGACGAGTCAACCAACATATAGGAATTCGTTGACCAGCTACAGACAGAGGCCCTTAAGAAAGAACTGGAGGTTGATCTTTTCGAAACAGGAGCTGGTTCAAAGGTTGCAAATAAAAAAGCAGCCCTTGAGCACAAGAGGAAGGAGATGAAGCTTCTGCAGAGAGAAGCAGGCAAAGAAAAGGTGACTGCCTTTCAGCTGGAGGACTTGAAAATGCAGCTGGAGGTGATGACCACCTCGAGCTGGCCTTCTCACTGAAAGCACAGACGGAGCCTGTCAGAGTTTCCAGACAAAGCTCCAAACGTGCGTCCGGAGGACTTCCACCTGAGGGAGACAGTTAAGGACATCGGAGAGGAAGACAGCTGGTTTCTGTCTGTCAGGACTTTGCATGTTCCTACCATGTCTGCATGGGTTTCCTCCAGGTGCTCCAGTTCACTCCCATTAACTTAACAATAATAAATATATAAAGTAAAAACTACAATAAATCATGAGTAAAATCAGAACAAATGATGCTGCATATTGCATTAGTTTGTGTGTAAATTATATGAATAAAAATATAACCAAAGATTAAAAAGAATCATTTCACATGAGCTTTAGATCCTGCCCTCAGAAATCGACAGATAAGTTCAGCAGTGTCACTAGTAGTGTTAGAGGACCAGGAACTGTTAGAAAATATGAATTAGTACAGCTGTCAACAACCTGCCATCAGAGCAGTGCAGCAGTATGAAAGAAATACAAAGTGAATGTTGTGAGATGAAGTTAAATTCTAAACAAATGTCTTTTAAACAGCAAAGCGATTCATGACTAATATGAAAGGCAGTCATGTTAAATTAGACGAGAGAATATTATAGCCTCCAGAAGATAATGTTACACTGTTGCATGCTAGAGGAATATACTAAACAGAGACCAACATAAGGACCTCGAAGCAGCTGTCAGAGTGAGAGAAATGTCCTAGTGAACTATGCTGAAATATATGCCAATAAGAATATCTAAAAAAAAACTCTCAGTAAATTGACCATCATAATAATATGATGAACAGAATTTAAACTTTGTATTGAGCTTGTCTTAGTTACATATTTTTTGTTTATTTTTCTTAATATGAATATCCTAACTAAACTCCAAATTCATTCAGATGAGTTTTTCCTTTGTGGATAGAGTAGGACTATCTGTACATGACATGTACCTAAGAAATAATTACGAGACAAATTGGTGACCACAAAATCTCTTAAATTACTTGTTTGTCCTACTACGGAACACATCTGTTTGTACGAATGCTTCTTGCATGAGGCCTAAGGGGTAACCACAAAGTGGGCTGGTGTAGTTGTCAGGCTAGTTGCTGCCAGTATTAGAATATTAGGGTTATCAGCTGGATAATTTCTCTAACTGCTCTGTCAAGCCAGGCAATTACAAGTCATAGATAGTGGAAAAACGGAGCTAATAGACAGGCACATGCCATTTTTCCTGGAAGAATACGGTATGACAGGGTCAGAGAAAAGGTTAATTCAGGCATACTGTAAAAAGAGTAGAGATAAAAAAAGAGGATAAAGCACATTCCCCTGTTTTTTTATGAAGGTTAGTTGCTGTGCCCACCCTCTGGGCCTGACAGGACTGTCTTATCTCTGTGACAGCTAAATTGTGATGGTCCAAGTGTAGATTGGGGTTGAAATTAGTGATCCGACATTGTGCTTTTATTAATATCTCACAAATGATATGTAGCAGATATCATTTCTGAGATGATGAAAACAGGTACAACAGTTACTACTGTTGTGGCAATGAATGTGTCAGTTTTAGTAACCACTTTTCTGTGTGTCTGTGTGCAAGATGGGTTGAGGACATAACATTGCATGTTACAGTTTAAAAAAGGTTTTCAATTGTTTTGTCATCTTTTTAAACTCACATTCATCCTTTTTCTAACATATGACTAGGGCTGGGCTTTATTTAAAAGTTTTCAATTCTAAAATCAATACCATAGTTTCAGTACAGACACTGCAAATGCAAACGTTTTTTTTTTTTTTTTACAAAACCCCTTTATTTAATTGAACAACAGGATAACATTGTCAAATTTTAAATCATTTTTTAAATGCAAGAAGAACTTGACGTCAGGATTAACTGATTTTGCCATAACCACGGTCACATAACGTCACAGTTTCATAACCATAAGAATTGTAGAAGCTACAACGTCTATGGTGTCCTGGTTCCTGCATCGTTGGCCTATGAAAACTAATCTTGCGAGTCATTTTGTTTGTGTGTGTGTGGTGAAATCACCCAACACGTGTACGTGCGCCTGTTTTTTTTTTTTTATGTGAGAGTCATCATGCCACTGCCCCGAAGTATTTAGAAGAAGCGACTTAAATTGGCAGCGTAGGATCATTTTGAATATCTACAAAATGACCAGATGGATATCCAATGTGCAGAGCATGTCATTGAAAAGTGACTGCTGTGAAAAGGGGTCCAACACTTACACTTACATTCAGAGCACTAATATTGCATAAGCGTAATACAAGCCAGCACAGGAATCCAGTTTACAAATGCACTGAGCGGTTTACCTGGAGGAGTGTGTTTGCGTTGGTCGCAGAGGGGCAGCGTTACATGTCCTGTGTGTCATCTGTTGTCTCTCCATTAACTCTCTCTCCCCTACTGCTCTCCTTGCTCCTTTGTTAAATAGGGGATTATAACATGGTAATGAGAACTGTCAGCCTGTTCCTGTGGTGATAATGAAGTTCAGAGGTGGATGACATCGTCTCAATCACAATGGAATTAAGGAGGTATGAAAGAGCACAGACAGAGAGCAAGAGAGGAACGGGGGAGGAGGGGGAGGGGGAGAGTTTAGGGAAAGGTTAGCAAGTCCAGAGATTGACTTGTTTTGCAAAATCTATATTATAATTTTATCCAGTCATTTAGTTCTGACACCATGAGATGATGGACAGAAAATGAACCGACCCAATTTTATGATCATTGTTAAGGGGCCTAATGGAGTAATGGTTTTATATATATATATATTTTTGGATCGTGCATACAAAAAAGGACACCACATGCAATACATGTATCTTTCACCTGTTACATGCTATTCTGATCGACAGATGACGGCAAAGAAACTTCAAAATGCAGCAACAAAAGCAAGGAAGAGAGAGTTTGCAATATTGGGAAACCATGAACATAAACAATGCAATATTCAACAATCATTTTCAAATGTTTTATTCATGAGGAAATGCATTCAACACAGGTCCCAGTGATATACACAGTGCGTTTTGGAGAGCAACACTGAATGTAAAGATAACGCTGTTTGTTTACAAGAAAGCTCAGAGGGTACCTTTATATTATTCACCAAGTAAAATGACAATCCTCTGCTGCTTACAACTTCTTCAATGTGGCTGTGTTTCTCTAGCTTCATATGAATAAAAATGATTTATACAACTGTTTTTTCAGGAAAAAAAATGCACTTTTAAGAAATGGACATTTATCATTGTATTCATTTTATAGACTAAAGGTTAAATCATACAATTAAAATTGTACACAGCAGTCTTTCTAACCCTGTTGCTCTTGATTAAATATTGCATTTTATTTGCTTCCAGTAACCTCGTCACAGTCCTATTTGTTGTACACAAGACTTCATAAATTAATTTGACTTGGTCTGATTTAGATTTTAACATGGTAGGCCAGGCTCTTCACTTTCTCAGTAGTGACTGCTCTTCAGTGCAGTAATCCTGAATGAAGTTTTAAGGCCTTGAGCATGACAGGAAACATGAATGAGGAATGAGTGTGTTTGTTGTGATTTGGAGTGTGGGCCTGGGTGTTAGCCAGCCTGGTATGACATTTATGTCAATCTGCTATGACTTGGCAATATCAGAGGGGTGTCAGCTGTCTGCTTATTCATCTTAGCTTGTCCACACACAAACTGTATTGTTCTCTGCTGTGTTGGGTCCTTACTGCTTATGATGTCAAACCACTTCATATTACTGTATGTAGATAATATCCAGGGGGGCATTTTTACACTTTACACGATATGGAGCCATTTCAAAAGGCTCTCTTCATATAACACACTACAGTTTCAGAGTTCTTACCTCATTGTAAGTTTTATAGTTTGTCTACCTGTATTCATGAGCTATGTATGGATGGAGATATAAAATGACTCTGTCTCTGCCTGCAGATGTGATTGGAGTGTGTAAGAGTGCGGAGGATGTATCCCGTATCACCACAAAGACCAGCAGAGAAGTCTCCAAGAGGGCCCTCAACCTAATAGACACAACTGGCAAAGTGGTGACAGTTACACTGTGGGGAGAGGAGGTAATAACTATAATCGCTCTCCCTCTCTGTCTGTATCATGAGATGGGATTTGTAGTTTAACATAAATATCATGTTGAGCAGGCTGTGAATAATCATGTGTTTATACACATACCCATCCTTACCCATATGTATATAAGTGTAACATATCTCTGTGTGTGCTCTTGCATACAGAGCTGTTTGATTGGGTTTCTGGGCTGTAAAATTTGAATCGGTCAAATCATTCTCTTGACCTTCAGGAGTGTTTTGGACCGGAGTCCCTGATTTGAGACTGTAGGCTAAATAACTCTTGAATGTGCATGAAATGGCACTATTATTCTCTAAGCTCATTCAATCTGCAAGAGCTAATCCCTTCTCTTTGCCAAACCCCCCCAAAAAAATGACTTTCAAATTAACTTGTAGGTTGTCCAATTAAAAAAGCAAAAATCTATACCACATATTACTTTCTGGTCTCTGCAAGCTGCGGAACCAGACTGAACATATACGAGATGATAAAACAACTGCTTTTGCTGTGCCTTGTTCTCTATCTGTCTCTCCTCAATTACTGTCTTTGACACAGTTTGTTTTTTCTCCAGGCAGAGAGGTTTGACTGTTCTGGGCAGCCTGTGGTCGCAATCAAAGGAGCTCGCTTGTCTGATTTTGGGGGCATATCTCTCTCTGCCTTGTTCAGTTCAACAGTCATGGTCAACCCAGACATACCAGAAGCATTTAGTCTGCGAGCCTGGTGAGTCACACTGGTGTGCCTGCATACACCAACGCTCACACACACACACACACACATAAACACATACAGCTTTTTCCACACATGCTGGATATATAATTGCTTTATCCCAAGCACCATGCAAGACACGTTATGTGTAAACAGATAAACAAACCACTCTACATTGTATCCTGTTGTTGCTGTAATGCTTATATACCAAAAATGTAGTATTATAAATGCTAAACACAGAGCAAGCTCGCACATTCAAACAACGATGGACAAGCCTGCAAAGCCCTGATGATCATGTGTCAGGAGAATGGTGGCATGTGCCGCCTCAGTTCCAGCAGGACCCCAGACAGAATTTGATGGAGGGAATAACAGAAAAGCAGAACAGGATATTTCTGTATTTTAGCTCTGAACTGCTAATGTATGTGCACAGAAAGATAGGGAAACAGTGAGTCACATCAAACTGGATATCCTTATTAGCACTTCCTGTGGGGGATTTTTAAATTATGACTCATTCACTCATTAAGGCTGTTCCCAAGTATGTCCAATGCTAAAATATAAATGCTTTTTTTTTCTAAATGTTCTCATCTCTGTGTGTGTTTGTTTGTGTGTGTGTGTGTGTGTGTGTGTGTGTGTGTGTGTGTGTGTGTGTGTGTGTGTGTGTGTGTGTGTGTGTGTGTGTGTGTGTGTGTGTGTGTGTGTGTGTGTGTACATGCACATATGATTCCTTCACTGTGCATGTGATAACATGTTTCACAGAAAGCTATTCTTAGGCAGAAACTGTGTCAAACAGTGAACTTACAGCTTCAAAGTGTGAATATAAGAATTGGGTTTGTTGGTACCTGTGGGCATTATTCTGTTCACTCTTTCAGTTGCTGCACTTATTAATGTCTGGTTTATAAACGTGGCTAACTGCTCCATGAACTATGCACATTTCTTTGTGTGGTGCGTGCATGTGTGTTAGAGAGGGATAGAGTGCAGCCTCCATTGCTCCAGCTTTAATCTTGGTCTTATTAATCTCTGGTCAATACACCATCGGATCCTGACATTCAAAGGGCTGAATAAACAAAAAAACTGCCCTTTCTTCCTTTCATTTCTCCTTCCATTCTTCTCTAATCCCTGACTTTTCCCCCTCATGTTTGCTGCTGTTTCGTCCTCTCTTCAGTTCACATCACATCTGTGAAAGAATGGCAATGAATGTTATTCAATGAGTGTTTCCACTCCTTTTTAACATGTAGGTCTGCACTTTACAAAGACAAAGAGTATCTGTCTGACTCTAGTTCCTGTGGCGATGTGTTGCTTTGTGGGGTTATTTTGACTAGGCTTGCCTGCATAATGGAAGGAAACTGATGAATTTGGATGATGCCTTGATTAGATTGCTTTTCTCGGCTAGAATACAGAGCATTGTTTTTATTTTTAAGTCGCAAAAAACACTGTGAGTGAAAGTGTATGTAAATATAAAAAGCTGATTGAAATCTTACATGTATTTGTCCATGATAGACAGCCATATGTCAAAAAATAGATTGCAGGATACAGATGCAGTGGCTGTAAATCAGTTAAGGGATTAAGGGAGCAATTCAGTCATGGCTGAAGGCGGTTTCTTTAGATAACAGTAGATACAGTGCAGTATCTCCTTCTCAGGAAAAAAGCAAAGTGCGTTGATATAACACGCCTTTATACATGTAAACAAACACACACACACTAGCTTGCTTTTAAACCCTCTATTTCACAAGGAGGTGGATACACAGACATGTTAACAGTCCAACAAACCCTCCTTTCTTTATCCCTATACTCTAAATAATGCATGTTATGTTTCAAGCGTGTTTGCACATGTATTTAATGGCAAATATTTGTTGTGTGTTTTAATGTTCACACTATAGGTATGACCAGGCAGGCTATATGCTCAACAGCCGATCCCTGACTGAGACGAGATCATTAGGCAGCGGAGCAAAGACAAACTGGAAAACACTGAGCGAAGTTAAGAATGAACAGCTGGGACATGGAGAGAAGGTACAGTGCATACATTCATACATAAAGTCTCACATAACCATGTAGCAGTGCATCCGTCTAAAGAAGTATTAAATGTGCTGACATTCAAAATAGACAGAGAAGTGACTCTTCAAAGAGTTGCTTCTTCCCAATTATAACAGATACTAGAGACAGAAATCTAACTACTTCTATGGCTAGACACCATTTCGTTTGGTTATTTGGATTAAATACCCTTTTGGTGATGACTCTTTATCGTTATAAAGATATCTTTATGAATCTGATGCTGTTTTCTCATGGATAACTGGCCTTAAGGTGACATAGGGCTACCATTAATGAGTTGTATTTTTATTATCCAATCTGATGATTTTTTCTTGGTTAATTGATAAATTGTTCGGTCTATAAACGTCAGAAAAATTACATTTTAAATGCCAGTATCCAAGCCCAAAGTGTCACCTTCTGAAAAACCAAAAACACAAAGATATTCAGTTTTACAATTATATGGGTTTAAAGTTGTATTCCATAAGAATTGAGATATGTTGTTTCCAGCGGCATCTTTGGCAGTAAGATGCCATTGCAGGCGAGCCTGTTCTTTCAGAGCCTCCATTTTGTCACGTCCATGGTCACTCTATGTGTGTTGACTTTTTATTTTTATATATTTTTTTAAACTTTATTGAAACACATCAGTCCCCTATATGTTACCCTCTTAAATCCATATATGCACACATTACTATTACACTTCTGCCCTTACTACAAGCCTGACTCAGAAGTTGAAGTTCCTGATTTCAAATTACAAGTGAACGCAACATGACTGACGATCTGGGCCGACAGACCAACGGCTGTCAGCAGCGTCACTAACATGGCGACTTATTTACATCTAGCCCAGGAATATCGCCACAGATTGTAATACCCGGCAAAAATGCAAGCAGAAGTGCTTTCATTAGTGGGTCATATGATCAATCAATCAAATGTTTTAACTCACCCTTTGATAGATAGTAACTTTAGAGACAATTAAATAGATGAAAATCAAGTACAACTTAACAATGTTAAATGTTTGGAATTTTTCCTTGAAATAATGGCAGATTAATTTTATGTTAACTGACTAATGGATCCAGCTGTGTAATTATAGCTAAATCTGTCCATAAGTCAGATGTCCTTTTTATCCATGGAGTTGAAGTTTATACTTTATTCACTGGAGAAAAATCTGGTTGCGCAAGTTAACATTTTGGTATAAGGGGAAAAACATTCGTCCTTGTTTGTATTTCTTTAAACTCATCATAATCGTGCCCTGGATGCAGTGATGGTGACCATGCAAAATAGATAGCAGAAGGGGAGGAGAATGACTCAGAGTCAGACTAGTAAGAACCATAATGAAAACTATTGACACAGCCGTGACACTTACAGTTACACTTTTTTATATAACTGTAATTTAGGTTTATAGTTTAAGATTGATGTACTCGCTTGCATTTGAGTCTCGGAGCAGGGGATCTGCAGGGTGGAAATAAACCCATGGGATGTGTAACAGCAAAATATAAATCATGTTATTTGCATTGCAGTTTCAGTTGGATCTCTGAGCTAGTTCTTTTTGAAAACTTGGCTGGAAGCAGATTGATATGTGAGTCAGAAAATCCTTCTCTCATTCGGGCATCTGGCTACTGTTTGGAGACGAATAAAAGAAACTCCTTCAGATGACATCAAATCAGCCCAGCTACAGTACAACGGGTGTCTTGTAAGACAAGCAAAGTAAACACAGGGTTTTGGTGTCAGTCCCTCAGAATCAAAGAGTTAGAGATTTACTGTTTTGCACCAGAGTTTTGCAGTAACACAAGGACAAACCTGTCATGTTGACGGACTTAGACATCGAGAGCATGACTTTCCATTTCTTGTCATATTTTACTTACTTGCTCTTACTATGGCTCATCACCCACAACTGAATTAAATTCATGGCATTTTGGAAAAATGTTGGAAATAGTCAAGACGAAATTGACATCAGGCACTTTAAAAACAACCCCTGCTACTAAACATTTAAGTGTCATAACACATCACAGTTGAATGGTGTTTGTTTAGCCATATAGAGATTACACTGATGTCCTCTTATTAAAAATTATCAGTGAAGATTTTCTGTGAACAGACATGGATTTTGTCAGTCTCATTTGAATGTAAGCGTTTAGCCAAACACAAATCCACAGTTAGTCTTCCATTCATTGTCAATAGAGCAGCTCCAGGCTGTGCCTTTCTATGACTTCATGGATTAGAGTCATGGTTCTCTTGTTTAGCTGTGGAAGGGAGATAGTGATGCTCACGTATTAGCAGTTCTGGTTAAACTGCCGTATGCCGTTGGGGCGAGCATATGAGAACTCTCTAATTGAACCTTGTGCCATTTTAAGAGGTGTCATTGCACAGAATTATGCAATGCTTTCGACTAAAAGTAGAGTGAATGTAAGTGGTGTGCCACTCATAAACTTTCTTTCTAATTAATTAGGTTTATCTCCAACTAGTCTCCCTCCTCCCCCACGTTTAATTAGGAGCCACTTACGGGTAGCTTCAAGATCAATGTCGTTTCTAATGAAAATTTGTAATTATGTGTGGGAGTTTGAGGAAGCCTATAGGGCATAACACTACCAGAAGTGAAGTAACGTGGACAGGAATGTAGGGGAGTGAAATGGGAACAAATTCCAGGCATTTAAACCGCATATCACTTACAAACCTGTGTTGTAAGATGGAAGGGAACAAGGCCACAGGGGGAAAAAAAAGTTACAGTGAAAAGTATGGGGACGAAAAGACAGAAGTGACAGGATATATCTAAAAAAGGATACGAATGGAACGGTAAACTGTCAGATGTGGGGGGAAGAGTTGAAAGGTGAGAATGTTTAAAAAGTTCAAGTTCAGGTTTTTTTTTTACTTTTTCTGTGTTGTTTTATTTTTTTACCTTCATCCATTCCCTTTGTCTTCTCTTTTCTCTCTCTGCCCCGTGTACCCCCAACCGCTTCTGTAATTGAACGGCTTTAAGGAGGTTGTCTATCACACACTCTGAGGCTGCAGCTTCAGTAATAGTAATGGAATCCAAATCATTAGCTTATACTTTGAAGGAATCTAATTTGACATTCTACCTATTTGCCTCTATATATGCGTGTGTGCGTGTGTGTGTGTGTGTGTGTGTGTGAGTGTGTGTGTGTGTGTGTGTGTGTGTGTGTGTGTGTGTGTGTGTGTGTGTGTGTGTGTGTGTGTGTGTGTGTGTGTGTGTGTGTGTGTGTGTGTGTGTGTGTGTGTGTGTGTGTGTGTGTGTGTGTGTGTGTGTGCGTACGCCATTTCTAATTAATGCGGCAGTGCGTGTGTCTTGTGGTTCTGGGACAAGCATTAAAGTTGGCATGTGCAGCCACGTCAATTATGTGAAGTAGATTTTCACTTGGTTGCCCTTCCACATACAAATTTTAATTGCATTTAGGTGCCAGAAGGTGACACAGGGATTTGGTGTGATAAGAATGAAAACTATTTTCAGACTGTTAGGTGTGTGTGTGTGTGTGTGTGTGTGTGTGTGTGTGTGTGTGTGTGTGTGTGTGTGTGTGTGTGTGTGTGTGTGTGTGTGTGTGTGTGTGTGTGTGTGTGTGTGTGTGTGTGTGTGTGTGTGTATGTGTATGTCTGAATCTTAAGGAAAGTCTGTGCACATATTTTTTGTTGTGTGTGTCTTTGAGCGTTTTTGTGTGTGCAGTGTTAGTCATGCTGCTCTTCTAGGTTCTCCTCAGTGTGCTTAAGGTTAAGACTTCGCCCCAAGGCTTCTACGCACACACTGGAATACAGAGGGAGACAAAAAAACACAGAAGAAGGGCAGAGATTATGACAAATGCAGGGGGATTTATTTGGAATGGTGGTAGTTGTGATGGTAGCGTCCAGATCCTGCTGACCTCTATCCTCACATTCTGTGAAGCATCTGCCAACATCACAAGCCTTCAACAAGCCCCTAAATAAAGCGTCCTTTTCCTCATGCCACATCCACCCTCCTACCACCTTCCCCACCCATCGCCTTCCCACCTCTTCAGCCTTCCAGCGCTCCAATCTGCCCAAGTCTGCAAAATGTGATGAGGCAGGCATGAGGGCGGAAACATGAGAGTGTAGTGTGGTGAGGGGGAGAGGGCTCTTGCTAACGGGAGAAATTCTCCTAATTAAAAAAACCTTCTTAGTAAGTGTTTCGGAGGGCTTCATGCTGTGTGGCATTGGTACTGGGTAGATGGATGGGTGGACAGATTATGAGTCAGTGTTAGCTTGCGGGAAGAAAGTGTCAGGGAACTCTAAGTCTGACTGACAGTATCTGTAGAGGTCAAGGGGACACAGGACAACATGAACCATCTCACAAGGGACGCAGAGAACACAATGACCATTTTACACAAAGTGTGGGTTGTATAACGAAGGCAGTATTGCTCACTCTGTCTGTGTGTGTGTGTGTGTGTGTGTGTGTGTGAGAATTTGGCTAGTGTCCTAGAGAGACTCTTTGATAGACTCATTTAGGCCAACATTAGTAATGAGTCTGGCCCAGATCCTGCTTGTAGTTGTTGTTTCGAATGCACTTTAAAGCATTTCTTTTTAACTACTGTCTGTAATTCCAACATCTTGTTCGAGGCCTGCTCTCCTGGTAGAAGAAATGCCCTCTGGTGAAGCTGTGTTTTTTTTCTTGCATCTACAGTATAATATAATATATATTTATTGCGTTGTGCTTGTCCGTGTCTATATGCAAGCTTTCATGCAGGAGTGTACACGTGTGTGCCTCTTACCAATGAGACCGTACATCTGCTGTGTGCATCCTTTATATTTATATTCATGGAAATCCAATGCTGTGCTTCTCCACAGGATGAGAGAATACACCCCCCCTCCCAAGAATTTGCATTTCTTTCCTTTTTAGCTGTTGATTTTACACAGTGTGAGTTCTTCCGCTTTAGGTGCTAATATCTGTTTAAATTACCATAACATCGCTGCATTTTAATTTGATACTGTTTGACTGTGTACATTTTAATTTAAATTCCTAACTAAATAAAGTTTAGCTCATTGTATCTGTGTTGCAAATGTGTAAGTTTGGGTCTGCATATAACCTTGCATGTTTGTCAGGTGTACGTGTTGGTGTGCTGGCGTGTGTGTGTGTGTGTGTGTGTGTGTGTGTGTGTGTGTGTGTGTGTGTGTGTGTGTGTGTGTGTGTGTGTGCGTGCGTGTGCGTGCGGGCGTGCGTGCGTGCGTGCGTGCGTGCGTGCGTGCGTGCGTGCGTGCGTGCGTGCGTGTGTGCATACATTAACACAATTTTTGTATTAGAGGGGGAGAGAAACATTTTTTTTCTCATCTTGCATCTATTATGCATAGAACTCAAACTCCCTCTGCTCTCTTTTAAAACTGTTCCAAGATTGTTTGGAAGTCAGCTAGAGATGTGTAAACAGCATGCATCTACCAGCTGGACTGACTTGTTGGCAACAGTTTTAATGATCATGCCAAGTTTGATCTGACTTTATTTTTGTTTTATTTAATGTTTCTCTTTCCACTCTAAGCAGCTTATTTATTCACATTATTAAAACAGTTGAATGATATCCTGCCTGCACTAGAAGGAGCACCTTTGCTCCTCCTTGTCTTTGCTTGTTTTTTTTTCTCACTACAGTTTGATGGGCATTGGCTTTATGATGATTGCTGTGTGCCGCAAAATTATAATTTAAAAGTATCAGTGAGTATACCATGTACCATTTGAATGATTACAGAATGTGAACCCTAAGGTTTGATGGTCCCACGTTTTTTTCTAATGTGGCTGTCTGCAACTGCAGCTACATGGTGGTGGACAGTGGTTACCATGCATGCTATGCATCGCTTCATGTGGGACAACATACTGGTTGGAACTGGAGTTAATCAGACTAGACCAGACAACGTGTTTTACACTTAACAACAGTTTTTACTGATGTCTCTTCACCCACTGGTACTTGTTGTACCCCAGCATAAAAGAGTTTGAAGTAGGGCATGTTCGGAAATGAGTCATTGTACCCGACCACTGTTTTGTGATTTTGACTCTTGTAGTGTGGACTTGTGATTGCTCATTGTGT